>NC_085084.1:16764098-17064098 GCF_963662255.1 Cinclus cinclus | reverse complement strand
CGGGCTCTGCCCAGGGCCTCCAGTGCAATGCCCAGGAGACGCGAGCGGGAAGATCAGCAGACCACAGACTGTATACGGGATCTACGCCACACAGCCATGTGTGTACCTTAGTGATCTGCCTCAGCTTCACTTGTATAATTCTGGCGCTTTGAATTTTCATGTTTAAAAACCATTCTGCAGGTTTAAAGAAAGAACATCCTGAATGATCTCAATTGGCAAAACTCAGATGTGACAGATGAGCTCCTCCTGTTTGAACTAACTGGGCTCTGGTGCAAGTTGATTCTCAGAATGTAGGACTAATCTAATTTAATCCTATTGTTGGTGGATGTCAATGCCAATTCAGCACCTGACTCCCCAAAGGGTAGTTTGGCTGGGAACGGTGCTGATTACTGGCCAAAAGTGCATGAACACAGCAGGAAATGTGACTACAGGTGTTGACAGTCACTTTACACGATAAATATTTGCAGCCATCAGGGCCCGTTGAGCTTTCCCTCTGCAGCATCTCTCTGTGTCCCGGTGATCCTCCCTCAAGCAGGGGCACCTCTCAAGACTACCTCGTGAGGCTGAGAGCTCCCTTACCTGACACCAGACAGCCATGTGTAGGTGCATTTCTTGTATGCATGTAACATTTGAGATGAATTTGGTTAAGTTTTCATGAAAACTTAGTAGTAAATTGACCACTCATTCATGTGTGCTTATGAAATATTTTACATACCAAAATTTCTTGATTGAAATTTCTTAACTGCCTACTCATACCTGTCTATTTTACTGCAACAACAGCCCGCACACCAAGACTTTTGTCTCCCTCTCTCCCCTGTGACAATTCTAATAATTTCAACAAGCTTTCCTGAAACCCCATTTTAAACAGGGACTGTGATTCTTCAAGAGGTCATGCCAAACTTATTGAAATATCCTTATGCGTAATGGTACTTTATTAGGAAGAAAGGACCCATCATTTTATTTCTATCTTTTAGATGCACATTTCCCACTAGAAATAGTTTTGTATCTAAATCTTGTCTTTAGGGACTACTTCATTAATACTGCTACCAGAAATAACAGTAGTAGTAAAAATATACAGATTGTAGTAATAGAGAAAATTAATTTTTGCAAGCCCTCTTCTGTAACTGTCCGTATAGGTAACGCATTACTCTTTTTTATGGTTTATTAGCAGTCCTGCATATGAGACAATATATGCTGACAGTGAAAACTGATAGACAGTGAAGAAATGATTTTTGTTGTTGCGGCTCTTAGTTATTAGTTTTTAAAATAATTTCTTTAGGTGTGCCTCTGTGACAGGTCCTTATCAAGGGGGTTGACATAGTATCACCCAGTAATCCCCTGGTTTATCACCACATTCTGCAAAAAACTCACTTCAGTGACGTAGCAACAGTTTGAAGGTCACAATAATTTGTGAAGGTCAATTTCCTGAAGCATGGTTCAAAGTTTTTGATGCACTCAGGAGTGAACTGGGTATTTTGCTGAAGGCTACTTCAATCAAGAGCTAACTTGTGAATAATCAAGAAATACTGCACAACTACTTCTAAGATGCACTTTTCTAATCCAAAGGTGTGATAGGATGCAGTCAACCATGGTAATTCAACTTGGAACAAGTTTTGATCATAGAGAAAACAGGTTGGTAGGCTGAAAGGTGCTGGAGAGTTTAAAGACCTCAAATGTTTTCTTGAATAGAATATGCATTTTTTCTTCACTTCTCTGTCTTCCCAAATGTGTCATTTATCTGCCACAGCAGAGCCTTTTCTATCCAAGGCAAGCAAGCAAAAGGGGGCGGGGGGGGGGGGGGGGAGGGGCAGGGGGAGGCGAAGGGAGAGGTCCCGATGGAAGAACCACCCTCTACCCTCTTCAGTCTCTACTATGATTCTCTAACCTTCTGTGGCCAGTTAAGTTTACCCCCTCTACACAAAGACCGTGGATGCAGATCTCTCTACCAGAACGTACACCATCCTTAGTCTGTTATTTTTAGCCCAAGGGAACTCAGGGAGATCTTCTGAACAAACAGTGTAGATCAACTTACAAGAACAGAGACAGGAGCAATTAGGGATCAGTGGAAACTTAGATTGAACATCTGTTGAGAACAAGTAAAGAGCCTACATTTGCACTTTAGAATGTTCTTGCATCTGTTTTTACCTTAGGATGCAACTACACTTGCTTTTCCCTCTCTTTCTCCTTCTACCCCTCCCATTTCCTCTGGTTATTAACACCTCAGAATACTTCTTAGAGGAGCAGAAAACCTGATGGTCTTATATCCTAGGAAGATAGAATCATTCCCAAACAACTCAGCCTGGAAAGTACGTCAGGAAGTCTTTTTTGCCACCTTTATTCATAACACGGTCAGTTCTGAGCTTAGATCAAGTTGCTCAGGGTACCATCTATCTGAGGCTTGAAATCACTCTAGCACAAAGAAAAGCTGTGAAGATTTTCTGCGCAACCTGTACCACTTGCACAAAAGGGAGTGAGTGATGTCCAGTCCCAGAAGTCCTCCAAAGATCAGTGTCGTGTGTGCTTCGGTGCATAGTGCAGCCTACAACAACCTTTACAGAAAGACAGAAGATAGCCTGAATTCTGGCAGGACTTTGAATGCATGGATGTCAGGGAGAATTTGAGAAAAACCTTCTAAGTGGCTGGAAAGGCCAAAGGAAAATGTAACTTCCCGAGCTGGAAGCATGTGGTGGAAGAGATACCTTGTTACACAGTAATGGCCTCAACTTCTGCCTGAGGATTTCTTGCTTCCCAAATAAAAGTTACGAAGCTCCTGCTTGTGGATGAGGAGTGTCTGTCAGAGAACCACATAACAAGTTGAAATCAAGAAATTACAAAAGCTGTTCCTCCCATCCCAGTTTGTTTGTGTGCCTTTAATATCTTCATTGTCTTTCGAAGATGGCCTTAGAGAACAAAGAAGCAAAGCTGGGGCGTGACCATGTGTGACAGTGGCCCTATGTAACAGTAGCCCAGTGTGATGTATTGGCCATAATAAGCAGAGACCATTGTGATGCGGAGCCCCACCCTGACAATGAGAGTATTTAAGGAGCAGAGAGTGCTGGGCTGCCCAGACCTCGGAGAGCAGCTCTCTTGCCAGGCAGCAGCTCTCCACGGTGACAGTGACAGGTGTGTGTCAGAGGATGCCACAGGTCAGGATGGAGAAGAAGGGGCCGGCAGCAGAGTCAGCCTGGGCAGGCCGTGTGTCTGTGTCAGCTTCCCAGAGCAGGGATGCAGATGCAGGGACAGGCCACCAGCAGCAAGAGGCACAGCAGGAGCAAGAAGGGCTGTCAGTGCACATTGAGTGCCAGCATAGCCCTTTTTGGCACGGGCCTGTTTTGAAGGAGGTCATCATATCCTTCAAGAGGAGGCCTTCAGAGGAGCAGAACAGGAGCTTCCAGGCCCACAGCTCACCGCAGCAGCGGGATGGCATGGAGGACAGGGAGTCACAGAGGCGAGGACAGGGCTCCTCGCAGAGGTGCTCTGGGGCTCGCAGTGTCCTACCTGGTCAGGTAAGTACCAAGGACAGAATGGCACGGCCTGAGACCAGACGGGACAGGACCACAAGCCTGGCACGGAGGGTTGGCTACAGCACAGCACAGCAGGCACAGGTAGCAGATAGGGGGTTCACTGAGGGCACCAAAACCCACCAGGTGCCACTGGAGCATCTGGGAGCCCCATCTGCAAGCACTGAGCCAGTGGCCTGGACCAAGGAGAGGGAGTATGAAGGCACCATTGGGGCAGAGGTGTGTGAGGGAGAGGAGTGGGAAGGCACAGTAGAAGCAGGGCTGTGCCAAGGGACAGATGATATTGGGTCATCTCCTATCCATCATTGGGTCAATTCTTTGGGCCTGCAGGACAATACAGGCTCCCACACTGGTCCCAAGGAGAGTCCCAATTGCCCCACAGAGGAGGGAACAGATGAGGGAGCACGTGGCCAACCAGAAGAATTTCAGCACCTGGAATGTCCCTCGAATGAAGACCATGAAGAAGGAACTGGCACAGATATTGTCACTCCAGCAGCTCAGGAAGAGCCCTCTCTGGTAGGGGAGGAGGCAGCAGATCAAGGCTGGGCCCTGACCTACACCATCTCTTTCTACACATTCCTGCATGCCCTGTGTAAAGGTAGCCAGGTGTGGTGGAGAATGTTGTTGAACATTTTCCAGAAGGCCTTAATTGCTGTCCAAGGCAAAGGAGAGCAAAAGAGGCAGCACCCAACAGGCAGCAGAGAGGTTCTGCCAGAGCCAGCGCAGTCCATCAGGCCTGAGGGCGTGGACACGGGACAGCCTGTGAAACAGGGTCCTGGCCAGGATCTGGTAGAAGCAGAGCCAGGCCTGGAACTGATCATGAAGGCAACAGCAGAAGCAGGAACACCTGCAGGACCTGCCTTCAGATCTCCTTCGCCCACAGTCATCGATGCCCTGGCTCAAGAGAGACGGACATCTGTTTTCAAATGCGCGCCACGGGCTCTGCTCAGTTTCTCCAGTGCAATGCACAGGAGAGGAGAGTGGGAACAACAGCAGCCCACAGCCTGTACACAGGATCTGCACTACACAGCCCAGTGTGTCAGCAGTGAGGTCCTGAGCAAGGCTACACTTGTGATGCAGGGACTCAAGCTGACAGAAGAGCAGGAGTTCCTTGCACACAGCATGGACTCAAGACTGTCAGTGAGAGCCAGAGTAGCAGGGGCAGTGAGCCTGGCACGTGTCCTGCACACCCCCACTGCTGATAGCGTGGCTGTCCTGGACACAGCCCCAGACATGAGAGATCAGCTCCTGAGCAAATCTGTAAATGTCATTCAGGGATGTGTGGAGAACATGGAAGAACAGGGGGACCTGGAACAAAGCACTACTGAGAGGACGAGGGTAACAGCCCCAGCAGAAGGGACAGAGACGCCAGGACATACCATGCCTAGTTCAACAGCTGATGCTTCAGTATTCCTGGACTACAATGACTATGTCCATACTGAGGTGGTTAAGAAGGCCATACTTATGGTCCAGAAACCATTTGAATACCCGGAAGAACAATGTGAGCAGGAAGAATGTCTAGATGAAGAGATGGGAGCAAAAGCCAGAGAAGCAGAAGCAGGGAGGCAGGCACATGTCCCAGGCAGCCCCAGAGCCCATGGCCCAGTTCTCCTGGACACAGCCCAGGATATCCCGGGCTCAGCAGAAGGGACAGAGAGGCCAGGACCAATTATGCCCAGTCCAACATCTGATGCTCCGGTGTTCCTGGACTACAATGACTATGTCCATACTGAGGTGGTTAAGAAGGCCATACTTATGGTCCAGAAACCATTTGAATACCCGGAAGAACCATGTGAGCAGGAAGAATGTCTAGATGAAGAGATGGGAGCAAAAGCCAGAGAAGCAGAAGCAGGGAGGTAGATACATGTCCCATGCAGCCCCAGAGCCTATGGTCCAGTTCTGTTGGACACAGCCCAGGATATCCCGGGCTCAGCAGAAGGGACAGAGAGGCCAGGACCAATTATGCCCAGTCCAACATCTGATGCTCCAGTATTCCTGGACTACAATGACTGCATCCACACTGAGGTAGTTAAGAAGGCCATTTTTATGGTCCAGGAACTATTTCAATACTCTGAAGAACCATGTGAGCCGGAAGGCATCATGGACGAGATATGGGCAGCAGGGACAGAAAGCCCAGCACAATATGTGCGGCACAGACTCACAGTCCATGATCCACCTGTGCTGGACATAGAGGAAAGTGACGTGAATGGATTTCCTATGCTTTCTATATCTTCTTCTTATGTAGGCTTTTAGTAGATAACAACCTATACATATGTATATATGCATGTATATACATGCACACACCCTAATATCTACACTTACATGTACATTTATGTATACAACTATAGAAAAAGATATTTAGACACACATACCTTCCTATTTATAGATGCACACTATGTATATATATAGATATATAGAGGTATATATAGATGTATAGAGATATATATCCATACAGATATATAGCATGAGTTAGTTACTCATGGCACATACAGTATTGGAGGATAAGTTTTGAATGTGGTACTGGTAAGGCCAGTTTGCTTACGCTCTCTACAAATTTGGCTACTGCACAACCAGTATACTTATTGTAGGTAAAGCTCACTTCCTCACCCCCAGTCAAAAATGTCCCACACAGCAGAAACAGGCTTGAAAAAATTCAGCAACTTGTTCAATAAATGCATGTTTTCTGAAGTTTCTCAAGTCTGCAGGAAGGTTTTTTTAGCCCGATATACCAGAACCTGGTTATTTGCTTAGATGACACACACAGGAGTGTTTCCTTTTATGAATCAAGCCTCCTTAGTGTTCCGTGCTGATCCAGCATGGGAGCCACTCGGTTCACGGATCGCAGTGAGTCACGCCGTTGTCCCAGAGTCATGCTCACAGTGCTTGCACATCACCTGCCAACCTAAAAATTGACAGGGCATCACCAGAGCCATGGCAGTAACCACCTGTGTCTCTGTCTCCACCTCTTTCCTCCTTTTCCTTCCTTGGCTTCTGCCTTTCCCAGTGTCTCTCTTAGAGGCTGTTTTTGTTTCTTATCAAGAAGTGGTTCACGGGTGTAATATCTATCTTGTTTGTGTCTAATTTCACTTGAAGAATCTGGTAAGTTTTCCTCCCCCAGTCTCACTCTGGGATGTCACATCTTTGGTGTCAGAAGTGGGAGTGGACCAAGACAGCCAGGCAAAGAGGCGAGGGAGCGTAATATAAAATTAAGTCTCATCTGAGCATTGGAAAAGTTAAAATCTCACACAGAACTTTCAGGGGCTGGGCCAGGCCATGCTGGAGCTGTGTCAGGATCTCAGGCTTCCCAGGCCGCACTGGAGTGGAAACTGTAAAGTCCAGTCAGAGGAGAAATGGGTGACAAGGCTCTGGCTTCAAGGCTGCCCTCCGGTGCCAGCCGCACCCAGCTCCAGCCGCGGGCCGGGGGTTCTCCCTCTGCCTTGCCCAGCACACAAAGCCGTGGGGGGCTCTCCCCAAACCGGGCCCAGCTGCCTCCCCCCAGGCCGTGAGGGCAGCTGGGCAGGCTCGGCCACCCCAGGGCTGCTCCGAGCCGGTGGTAGGGAAGGGCCACACCGGGAAAAGGCGAGAATCCCAGCAATGGGCCTCTCTTCCTCTTGGCCACTGGGGCCCCTGGTTAAAACGGGGCCCAGCAGCCTCCGGAACTCGGCCCCACCGGGGCCACTTTGAGAGCCGGCCCAGGCCAGGTTAGAGTTACATTGTAAAAGGCCGGAAAAGCAAGAGAGCTTTCCTGGGGTTTACTTGCTACAAATGTGAGTCACAGAGTGAACCGACATTTCCAATTGGTTTCTCAGGCTGTCAACAACTAAATCAGCCTCCAATTGTTCCCATCAATTCACAGAGGAAACTCTCATGCAGAAGAACTTCCTAATATGCCCTCCCCTCAGGTTCCTTTAAGGTAAAAGCAGTGCAATATGTCAGTGGCTTTTGGTTAACAAAGTTAAGAATTTAAAGAGAATGCAGCTTATTTCTGCAGGTAGTTTCCCACTGGGATTACATAGAGTTGTGAATGATGGTTTCTCCTCTCTCTCCTTATCTCAGGATAACAACGTTTATCAAGACTGCCCGGGATATCAAGGAAGACTTGCCAAAAAATATTTTCATGGAAACATATATTCAAAATCTTCTCCTAAGGAGGCATCTATGTGGATAAAATAAAACTACTAGAATCTGAAAGCACACTAAAAATGCCTGTGTACTTGTAGTAGATTAAGAAGCAGTGTTGGCAAAGCACATCGGTAGTATTGAGAAAATAAGGGTCAGTTAAAAATGCAAAGCATAGGGAAATTAGGGGCAGTCACAATTGTTATTAATGATCAATTAACTATTTGTTGTAAATATACAGTGATAAAAATATTTTTAACCAAAATGAAATTTTTACTCTATGAATAGAGTACCAGTGCCCTCTCCAGCCTCTCAAAGTCCCTCTGCCTGGCAGCAGCAACACCCGCCCACCTATGAGCCTCCCATGGCAGCTGTGTGCCCTCTGCCTGCTGATCAGCCACATCACCCAACAGCAGCAGCACCTGCAGAGCAAAGCACAGGGTGGGCAGGCCTGCGCCTTGCTATCAGGCAACTTCTCCCCAAGGCCCCCCCAGCTCAGGGGAAAGCCACAGCACTTTTGGCTGTGATCCATTCAGTGCTGCTCCTTGACATGCCCTAAGCCCAAGTCAAGGCTGTCCAAAGGGTCCCAGTGTGCATTAGGATGTCCCATCTCTTCAGAGTGCCGGTGGGACGTGTCCATCAGATGGGGCTGTACTGTAGCCTTGGTTACTGGAGAGCTCCTTAGCCAACCTCCTTAGGCAGCCCACTGGCTGTGTTCACGGTGCTCATGCAGGCAGTGGGAGGTTGCCTCTGGCTCTGGAGGCCAAGGCTAAAGCTCAGAGGTGGCTCTTGATGGGCAGGTAGTTTGCCCACTCTCAGCGGTACAGCACATGGCTGTGTTGGAGGCCAAAGGGCTGCAGAAGAGCTCTTGCCAAGCCCTGGCCAGCAGCAGACCTTGGCAGCCCTTGCTGGGCACCTTGGGCTGATGTAGGGCAGTGTGGAGAGAAAGGCAGGCAGCAGAGCCTGGCAGCTCCACACCTGGGCTTCCTGGCCTGCTGCAGCCTCCTGCAGTGTTGGTGTCTCCTGCTGTCTCTCTTCCTCTTCTTCCTCTTGGTCTGGTATTCTTGTCTCTGGACCCAGCCTCTTCTTGGTCACTTCCTGCTGGGCTCCTCTGCCTGAGGATAGCCTGCAAGACTTGATGTGCATGGTTGGATTAGACTGGCAAAGCCAGCAGGCACGAGCTAAGTCCTTTCTCATTGGAGCCAATGCGAGCCCCTTTTACCTGCTTGAGTCAGGAAGTCTCATCGGGGCTTTGGCCTCCGCCAGGGCCACTGTGGAACTCTTGCTCTCTTTGCTTGAAGGCAATTCTGGAGGTGCCTAAAGCCAAAATTCTGGAGGCGAGGCATCCAAGAGACAGGCTGGAGGAGTAAGGAAGCAACTACTAAATCACCTCCTTAGCTCCACATAGCCAATGTGGCTTCGCCATCAGCCCCCTCTCACACAGTCCAGCTGCCCCCAAAGAGACTGGAGGGAGCCAGCATAAGCTGGCGTCTGAGCAGAAGCTCCCTCAAGTTGACAGTTCCTCCCCTGCTGCTCTCATCTGCAAGTCTTTTGTCCATTGATGAAGTATGGTCCTAAAGCACTGGAGAAGAAACTTGTCCCATTTTTGCTCACATATGTAAGTGCGGTGGCTATGAGGGAGGATTCCAGCAAGGAAGGATTCCAGGAAGGAAGGAAGGATTCCAGGAAGGATTCCAGGAAGGAAGGAAGGAAGGATTCCAGGAAAGAAGGATTCCAGGAAGGAAGGATTCCAGGAAGGAAGGATTCCAGGAAGGAAGAAGAGACGGGTGGTCATCAGGAGGCACAGCAGCTCCTTGGCCTCCTGAGAAACTGTGCACCTCTTCAGGACACTCTACATGACTAAGGAACAAAGGATTCTAGAAAGGAAGGAAGGATTCCAGGAAAGAAGGATCCCAGGAGGGAAGAATTCCAGGAAGGAAGAAAGGAAGGATCCCAGGAAGGAAGGAAGGAAGGAAGGGTTCCAGGAAGGATTCCAGGAAGGAAGAATTCCAGGAAGGAAGGAAGGAAGGGAGGATTCTGGGAAGGAAGGGTTCCAGGAAGGATTCCAGGCAGCAAGGAAGGAAACAAGTTAGGCAAAAGGCTCAATCGACGGGTGGTCAGCAGGAGGCACAGTAGCTCCCTGGCCTCCCGAGAAGCTGTGTACCTCTGCAGGATGCCTTTGGCCCAGCTTTGTGTTGCTGATATACCTCTGCCTTTTGGGCCTCCAGCTCTGTGGCCTCTACACCATCCATCGTCTTGACAGATTTCTGGCAGCGAGGGAGGTACATGGACACAGCTCTTTGCCTGGGGCTTCTCATCATCTCAGATGGCAGGGCCACTTTGCTCTTCCCAGCACAGTTCTAGAAAGCAAAAGCACGTGCAGTCGAGCAATGTGTCAGAGGACTAGAACACAGGAAAAAAACCCCTCAGGGAATCCCACATGTCTTCTTGACATACACATTTTTGTGAGCCCAAGTCCCAGGTTGGACAAACCTCCCTTCCTGCTCTTACCTGTGCATATCACTGTGGCTGCTGGTGACCATTTTGGGCCAGCAGTCTTCTCCCCAAAGATGTTGTGAGACTTCTGTGGCCGTAATACAGTCTCATATACTAATTTTCTACTGCAGAAAATAAAATATATAATTTTTTATGGATTTCAACCCCACAGTTGTTCTGGACCTCTGTGCATTTTTGTGAAATATTTTAATCCTCTTGAGGTGGAATTTACAAGGCTATTTTAAAAGGTGGGAAATTATTCATCCTATGACATGTCTGCAGTACTAGAAACCACAGATAACTGCAATATAATTTGGGGGCCCAAAACTGTATTGAAGATAACATGGAATATTCCTTCCTGGATTTTCAAGATACTGATCTTATTTCCCAAATTCTTTCTCTCTCACACACACTTTAACTCTACAAGGCTACGAGGAGGTGGATTTGACTGAAGTTAATTGCAAGCAGAGTTCAAGAGTTTGATGAGAATTAACTAGGTTGAGGAAGAAACTAAAATTGTTTTGGATGTGGGCTATTATTCTGGCCTCCCTGAAATAAGTGAACTAGCCTTGAGAAATTATAGTTGACCCTTCCATTTTCTGTTGGTAAAGGATCAAAATAACAATGTACTGGTAAGAATTATCTTGATCTTACTTCCTTTTATGATATCTAAAAGAGGTTTCCTAGGGCATCCAACACAGCAGTTAGTTGTTGTTAGTTATGGTGCATTTGTGTGGAAAAGTGACATTGAAAATCCATTTTTGTTTCAGAGTACTCCTAATGGTTTGCTAAGGTCAGGTTAGAAATTGTAGCTTACGGACCACAGTTACTGAAATCCAAATGTCGGGAAAAGAAATAATGCCAAAGTTAATTTATAATTGCAATTCAATACTTTGAAAAGTGATTCCTCCTTTAAGTAACTTGGTACGTTAGAAGCTAAATTCCTTTGAATATTCTTGTTGTTTTAAATTATTTTAGAACACTGAAAGGAAGTGAGTGCTACTGTTATTATGGCTGGTCTTGTTCATCTGATACTCTGCAATGGTTTCACAAGAATCAGGGTTGGAGGAGACCTTCAGTATCACCTAAACCCAGTACTAACTTAATCACCCCTAACATAATCAACCCTTATCCCGAGCTGCCACCTCCAGATGTCTCCTGAACATTTCCAGAGATAGTGACTCCACCACCTCTCCTTGCATCTTATTCTGATGCCTAACCACTCTCTTAGTGAAAAACTTTCTAATATCTAAGATGAACCTCTCCTGGTGAGTCTAGGCCATTTCCTCTCCTACTTTCACTTGAGATGCAGAAGAAGGGACCAACACCCACCTCACTACAACCTCCTTTCATGTAGTTGTAATGAAATGATGAAGAAATTAAAGAAGCCAGAAGTGTAAAATAAATTGTTTATAAATTAAATTTAACATATTATTATTATTATTATTATTATTATTATTATTATTATTATTAGTAGTAGTAGTAGTAGTAGTAGTAGTAGTAGTAGTATCATCATCTGAGGTTTTTCTTTAATACAAATCTTTAATTTGTATTGAAGTTGTGGTTTTAGGCGCTTTAAATGTTTATAGGGAACTATACTGTGCAGTATCATCTGCTGTGTCGGCAAAGCACCCAATGTTTAATCAGCCTCCACAATTTACAATGTCATAATCTTTAATTTCCCACCTATGATTCTATTTTGGCTGAGGTAGCTTTTAAAAATTTGCAAAAGAGAAAGGTTGAAATACTTATTTGCATGGCTTTCAGACTTCCCACAGATTTATTTGTCGTAAAATAAGAGAGTTGAAATGGACTACAGTAAACAAAAGGTCAGGGCTGCATGTGTCAAACTGCAAGAAAAATCTTTTACATGAGTAATTGAAAGAAGCATGTGACTACTTATTAACATTGCAGCTTACTTGCAATGGAATGCATGCTGTGCAACGATGTCCTCATTGTGACTGGCAAAAAACCCAAAGATTTTGGTGAGAAAGAGGTGGTTTGCTTTGCCAAGGGTGTTGAGAATGTGCACAATATAGGAGAAATAATCATCCAGTTACAAATTAAAATGCTTTTGTGGCCCTTCCTATCATTGGCACTTGACTGCTGGTTTTAGTGCTGAAGAATGTTGAGATCTCTTAGACCAACTATCAGATTCAGTGCAAGGCCCTGATATGGAGAGTTGGAAGTGTTGAACAGAAAAAGAAAGGAAAGAGCTGGATAGATCTTTTTCTGAAAAAAATAAAAAACCAAACAAAACAGAAACCAAAAAACCAGTATATATTTCTGAATAAGCCTGGCAACACATAGTCTAAAAACATCTATTACTGTCATCCAATTACATCCTGCTGTAAAACTCTAGTCACACTTTTTCACTCCTGTGCCAATGCCTAATCATCACTGTATTTATTTCCACTCCCCCCATCATCTCCATTTGGCACTTCCTCTACTCAATTTACCCTTGTTTGAACCCATCCTCTGACGTGGCATAGCTGTGAGTAGTTGGTCTCTGTGCCCTTTTCAGGACATCTGCTGCTCAGAAGGTAATATGACTTTTAAGACTAGTCCAGGGACAGGGTTCTTCTTTGCTTGGCCTCGTAACTGATAAAATAAACAGACTCCCCTTGCTCAGTCCATCTCTGGACAGCAGGTCCTCCTTGCTCAGTTCATCACTGGCAGCACGTAAATATGACTAAATTGAAGCTGCTGTCTGGTCTGAAGCAGAGCACCCTGCTACTGGCTGGTATTTAGAAAGATTGGTAGACATAGAAGTGTCAACTTAGTTTTTCAAACATTAAGATATTCTTCTATCTGTTGTCTAAGCAACATTTTCAACACTCTACCTGCCAGACTTCATTAGCATTAGAAGAGTTCAAAGAATTTCTTTTTATGCATTGGATACCTCTGTGAATGCCAGGCTGTGTGCAGCAGAACAATCTTGCACTAGCCAGGTCATTGTAGGTATGATGATGAACCTTTTAGGGTATCATCTGGTACTCTGGATTTCCCATGCAGATCTTGTGTGCAGATACACCGAATGCTGAGCCTGAAAGAGTATCCACCACACAGACTCCACCAGGATTCACCCTGCAGTTCCTCCAGTGCAGCAAATGGCATTCATAAGTGCAGTGCAAAAGGCAGCTCCTAAATGTGCTTTATTTCAAACCCTGTCTTAGGTGTGACAGGCTTATGTCTGCAGCAGGAAAATAGTTGGGAAAATATTTAAGGATTTGCTCCTTAAGGTGCCAGGGAAAGACTTAACCCTGTCTTTCCTCCTGATTTGATAATCACCATACGTATGAGCAGTGAATAACACTCATTATACAGACAAGAACCTTTTGTTTTTGTTGTTCTTGTTTGGGGGATTTAATTTTATATTACGCTCCCTCCCATCCTTGGATGGCTGTCTTGGTCCACTCCCACTTCTGACACCAAAGATGTGACATCCCAGAGTGAGACTGGGGAAGGGAAACTTACCAGATTCTTCAAGTGAAATTAGACACAAACAAGATAGATATTACACCTGTGAACCATTTCTTGATAAGAAACAAAAAACAGCCTCTAAGAGAGACAATGGGAAAGGCAGAAGCCAAGGAAGGAAAAGGAGGAAAGAGGTGGAGACAGAGACACAGGTGGTTACTGCCATGGCTCTGGTGATGCCCTGTCAATTTTTAGGTTGGCAGGTGATGTGCAAGCACTGTGAGCATGACTCTGGGACAAGGGCATGACTCACTGCGATCCGTGAACCGAGTGGCTCCCATGCTGGATCAGCACGGAACACTAAGGAGGCTTGATTCATAAAAGGAAACACTCTTGTGTGTGTCATCTAAGCAAATAAGCAGGTTCTGGTATATTGGGCTAAAAAACCCTTCCTGCAGACTTGAGAAAGTTCAGAAAACATGTATTTATTGAACAAGTTGCTGAATTTTTTCAAGCCTGTTTCTGCTGTGTGGGACATTTTGACTGGGGGTGAGGAAGTGAGCTTTACCTACAATAAGTATACTGGTTGTGCAGTAGCCAAATTTGTAGAGAGTGTAGGCAAACTGGACTTACCAGTACCACATTCAAAACTTAGCCTTAAATATTGTATGTGCCGTGAGTAACTAATTCATGCTATATATCTGTATGGATATATATCTACATATATCTTTATATCTCTCTATATATCTATATATATACATAGTGTGCATCTAAAAATATGAATGTATGTGTGTTTACATATATATTTCTATAGTTGTAGACATAAATGTACATGCAAGTGTATATATTAGGGTGTGTGAATGTATATACATGCATATATTTATATGTATAGGTTATTATCCACTAAAAGCCTATCTAAGAAGATGGAGAAGCCATAGGAAATCCAATCATGTTATGTTCATGTCATGTTCCTCTATGTCCAGCACAGGTGGATCATGGAGTGTGAGGCTGTGCCACGCATATTATGCTGGGCTTTCTGTCCCTGCTGCCCTGGTCTCGTCCATGATTCCTTCCTTCTCACGTGGTTCTTCTGGGTCTTGAAATGGCTTCTGGACCATAAGAATGGCCTTCTTGACCACCTCAGTACGAAGGGAGTCACTGTAGTCCAGGAATACCGGAGCATCAGCTATGTGACTGGGCCCGGTATGTCCTGGCCCCTCTGTACCTTCTGCTGGGGCTGGGATACCCTGGGATGTGTCCAGGTGAACCGGGTCATGGGTTCCCAGCTGCTCCAGTGGCACCTGGTGGGTTTTGGTGCCCTCAGTGAACCCCCTATCTGCTACCTGTGCCTGCTGTGTTGTGCTGTAGCCAACCCTCCGTGCCAGCCTTGTGGTCTTGTCCCGTCTGGTTTCAGGCCGTGCCATTCTGTCCTTGGTACTTACCTGACCAGGTAGGACACTGCGAGCCCCAGAGCACCTCTGCGAGGAGCCCTGTCCTTGCCTCTGTGACTCTCTGTCCTCCAGGCCATCCCGCTGCTGCAGCGAGCAGTGGGCCTGGAAGCTCCTGCTCTGCTCCTCTGAAGGCCTCCTCTTGAAGGACATGATGACCTCCTTCAAAACAGACCCGTGCCAAAAAGGACTTTGCTGACGCTCTATGTGCACCGACAGCCCTTCTTGCTCCTGCTGTGCCTCTTGCTGCTGGTGGCCTGTCCCTGCATCTGCATCCCTGCTCTGGGAAGCTGACACAGAAACACGGCCTGCCTGGGCTGGCTCTGCTGCCGGCCCCTTCTTCTCCATCCTGACCTGTGGCATCCTCTGACACACACCTGTCACTGTCACCGTGGAGAGCTGCTGCCTGGCAAGAGAGCTGCTCTCCGAGGTCTGGGCAGCCCAGCACTCTCTGCTCCTTAAATACTCTCATTGTCAGGGTGGGGCTCCTCATCTCAGCAGCCTCTGCTTATTACGGCCACTGCATCACATTGGGCTGCTGTTACATAGGGCCACTGTCACACATGGTCACGCCCCAGCTGTGCCTCTCTGTTCTCTAAGGCTATCTTAGAAAGACAATGAAGATTTCAAAGGCACACAAACAATCAGGGATGGGAGGAACAGCTTTTGTAATTTCTTGATTTCAACTTTGATACGCATTAAATCAGCAAGGAGGACCCAAGTAAATTGCAGTCCAGAAATATCCAAAAGGGAGAAGAGAAGGGAGATGCTGGCTTTTAATTATGTGTTTCTCTGACAGACACTCCTCATCCACAAGCAGGAGCTTTGTAACTTTTATTTGGGAAGCAAGAAATCCTCAGGCAGAAGTTGAGGCCATTACTATGTAACAAGACATCACTTCCACCACATTCTCCCAGCTCGGGAAACTGCAGGTTCCTTTGGCCTTTCCAGCCACTTAGAAGGTTTTTCTCAAATTCTCCTGACATCCATGCATTCAAAGTCCTGACAGAATTCAGGCTATCTTCTGTCTTTCTGTAAAGGCTGTTGTAGGCTGCACTATGCACCGAGGCACACACGACACTGACCTTCGGAGAACTTCTAGGACTGGACATCACTCACTCCCTTTTGTGGAATTCTGGAACTAGAACTGACTTGAGTTCAACGATCTGGCTTTCAACTGGGGATGCCTCTTATGAACTGGAATCCTTCTCATTCCCTTCTCATATCTAGGGGAGTCTTCCTCAACAAACTCAAGGGAGCACAAACTCTTCAGGTCACTACACTGGGATTTTTTTCTCCTTTGTCCTTCAGGATTTAGAAAGAAAGTCTAGGATCAAGGTACGCAGGCACTGCTGTGTTACAGAGCCAGCTCTTAATGTTGGCAAAGCTGTGGAGGGAACAGGGGCTCATTCTGGGCAGAAGCTAAACAAATTGTTTGGGTTGGTGCTTAAACTAAACAAAATATACAACTCCTCCATGTTTGATTGGAAACTGGGTTGGCCTTAGCTGTATTTTCAGCTCTCAGTCCACATGCTTGGCTCACACCCGCCACCTTCTCCAGAGATACTCCTTAAGCTCAGGGAAAAATGCAGGCTGTGGCAACTCAGCGGTTGCAAAAAAAAAAAAAAAAAACCAAAAAAAAAAAACCAAAAAAAAAACCAAGCAGACAAAAAAAGCCTTCATTTTATCTTGAAACCAAAGGGACTAAAAGGTGAACTTTATTTAATGTAAAAGGTTTTGTGTAACTTAGGTCTGTATTGTCTTATGTAATGTATTTTGTATTACTCCACTTAATCAGATTTCCTGTGTAACATCAACTCTCCCTACTACCGTTGAGTGGATCGGTGGTGTAAATTCTTCTCATTGAGTTCACTAAAGGAGCATAAGTGTCTCCCTCATTAGCCAGCCCAGAAAAGGGGGAGTCAATGTGTGACTCAGCGGAATACAGAGCATAAGATCCAGAAAACTGGAAAAAAATCTTCAAGAGAGCAATGGGCTTCAGCTGGATCCAACCAATTTTTCAGCTGGCCTGTCTCCCCCCAGACAGACGTCCCTCAAAGTTGTGAGGGTAAGGCAGCTACAGAGAACCGTAATGGCAGTCACACTACTATTGTATTTCAACTGGGTCTGGCAATTCCTATATTTTCCTAACTGTATTTTATATATTTAGTGTGCTTTTCGTACCAATCCGTAAAGTCGGAATATAATATCTCTAATCAGAATGTAATATCAACTATCTTCAAATGAGTAAGTCTGATTTTAGTGATCACACCTTCCACATGTGGAATATCTAGTAGAATTTGGTGAGACAGTATTCAACTCTGATGTCTGCTTAGCTCTTCCAGTGGTGTCGACCTTGTCTTTCTGTCAACCCTATCCCTAAGAGCTCTATGTATTGCTTTAAAAAAAAAAAAAAGTATCTGTCTGCATACACATCTGCAATTTGAAGTACTCCTATCTGGCATATTTTTTTGCCATAAGAAATGCAATAAATATTATCAAAGATCATTTTTTTGTGGACACTGTAATAGCATGGGATGTGGTGCAGAAAGGCCATGTTTAAAAAAACAAACAAACCAAAACCAAAGAAAAAGCCATCACCACCAAAACCCAGAAACCAAACAATGACTAAATGACTAAGAGTAAAGTTTGATGTTCCTCATCCATACAGATGATCAAAAGCAAACCTCTTGCGCTCAGTCTCCAGGAATAACCTTGAGGGGAATTCCCACTCATGGGAGTAATCTCCACATATAGAATTTAAAATCAGTTTCAGGTATATTACTCTGTGAATGGTAGAAATGCACTAATACAGATAGATCTTTTAAACAAAGAATTATCTTGAGACAAATTTGGATGGCAACATAAGTATCAGCTTTATTTGTTTCAGAGTTTAGATAAAGACTAAATTATGTTAAGGACCTGCAAACCAGAATTTAATTCTCCTGCTCTTCTTCTGGGTACTCAAATGGTTTCTGGACCATAAGTATGGCCTTCTTAACCATCTCAGCATGGACATAGTCATTGTAGTCCAGGAATACCAGAGCATCAGCTGTTGGAACGGGCATGGCAGGTTCTGGCCTCTCTGTCCCTTCTGCTGGGGCTGGGATATCCTGGGCTGTGTCCAGGAGAATCAGGCCGTGGGCTCTGGGGCTGCATGGGACATGTGTCTGCCTCCCTGCCTCTGCTGCTCTGGCTTTTGCTCCCATCTCTTCATCTACACTTTCTTCCAGCTCACATGGTTCTTCTAGGTATTCAAATGGTTCCTGGACTATAAGAATGGCCTTCTTAAGCACCACAGTATGAACGTAGTCATCATAGTCCAGGAATACTGGAGCATCAGCTGTTTGACCGTGCGTGCTTTGTCCTGCCCTCTCTGTCCTTTCTGCTGGGGCTGTTATCCCCGTCCCCTCAGCAGTGATTTGTTCCAGGTCCCCCTGTTCTTCCATGTGCTCCTCAGATCCCTGGATCACAATTACTGCTTCTCTCTGGAGCTGGTCTCTCTTGTCCACGGCTGTGTTCAGGAGAAACTGGTTATCTGCTGTGGGGCTCTGCAGGCCATGTGCCGATCTTTCTGCCCCTGCTGCTCTTGTAGGTGTGGGCACCCCAGCGCTCTCTGCTCCTTAAATACTCCCTCACTGTCAGGGCAGGGCCCCGCATCACAATGGCCTCTGCTTATTATGACACTGCATCACACTGGACCATTGTGACTTAGGGCCACTGTCACACCTGGCCGCGCCCCAGCTTTCCCTTCCCGTTCTCTAATCCTTCTTCTCAAGGGTCTTGACCCTCTTCATGACACTCTCAAATAGCTAATGTCTTTCTCCTATTGCAGTGCCCACAAGTGACCCCAGGACTCAAGGTCAGGTTGCCCTATTATAGAGCAGAGCAGGATAATCCTTTCCATTGCCTGGCTGGCAGTCCTGGTCTGGTGCTCCTCAGGACAGAGGTGGCCCTCCTAGCTCCTGCTGGCTCAGGTTCATCTTCCCTGCTCCCTGGTTTTTAAGAGACGGTGTTTAAGAAGTAGCCAGCGCTAACGCACCCCAGCACCTCCCAAAGTGTTTTCCCAGGAACTCACCAACAAGCTCCCGGAGCAATCTGAAGTCTGCTCTCCTCATGTCTCGTAGTGTAGTTTTGCTGGGACTTTTCTTCCTAACACCAGACATTTTAAACTGTATTGCTTCATGTTTGCTGAGGTCAAGACCAGTTGCCACTTCACTTCCAAGACCCTCTTAAAATACAACAAATCAAGAAGGATATCTTTTCTAGTTGGCTCCCTTAGTAACTGTGCTGTGAAGTTATGATCCAGTTGTAGAAAGAATCTTCTGGACCTGTTTACGCCAGCTGTGTGGTATTCCTATTAATTAATATTAATTCATATCTAGCAAGTTGAAGTTGTCCATATGTTCTTTATATCCTCTGGTGATTTAAGACAAGGGCGACATCACACACTTGATATTGTTAATAGATAGAAGCCTATGAAATAGCCAGTGTTCCATGGCAATCTGTCACTGTTGATGGTCCATTGTAGGCTGTATTTACATTTTTCCTTTATTTCCCCATACGAAAAAAGATGACCCTGTATAATCATACGCTAAATTTATCCAACCATTTTGTACAAAATATTGAAATACATAATCACTTATTGCTACATTGCAAATAAATTTAAAAATATATAGCGTGACAAGTTTATGATATGTTTATGACACTGGGGGTTTTTTGTTTGTTTGTTTTGAGTTGTTTTAAAAGAAAAAACCTAACTTTTGTTTTATGTGTGTTTAGACCACACATAATGTCTATTTCTTATCTACCTTGCTTTTTTAACCCTATTTCAATGATCTGATTTTATACTCTTTCCTGAATTTTAAGTAATTCCTCTCTGACACTGGTTTTTGTTACATTTTTCTAGGTGTATCATCTCACTTTGCACACTTGAGAAAGCTACAAATACATACAATTTTTAAAATTTCTTAAAATTCAATTGACAAGTTAATTCATCATTTTGTGAATCACCAAGCTCACTCTGAACTGATTTGTTTGTTTGCTTGTTCTTATAGGAATGTTTGGTGTGTGGTTTTTTCTTTTTTTTTTTTTTTTACTTTTACATGCCTGCAGGAAATCAGACAAAAATTCAGTTGTAGGTGACATGACAAGTCACTATGTTACCTCAAGGTTCCTCATAGTTTTGTTATGTAGAGAACTTCACATTATTCCTGTACTTCACTAAAATATTTCAATGAAGGAAAATTAAGGATAATGGACCTACCAATTATATATATTGGTCCCTGTTTTAATAGCAAATAAAAACAAAGGAAAAAAAAAAAAGGAAGAAAGAAGAAAGGAGACATAAGCTGAAAAGATTTACCTAAGGAGAACTGTGTTTCACGTTGGCCACATTAGGAAGACTTCTTGCACAGCTATGAAGAGGCTGTACCATTTACTGTTGGGTGTCAGATTTCTTTGATTTGTGGAAGTAAAAGGAGTAACTCAACACCTAGAGAACAGCATTCTGAAGCTGTGTACCCTAGCCAGTGCATCTAAATTACAGTTTGATGGTCACAAATGAATGGAGTTTCATTCATTACTAATGAATAAAATATTCAGGCTTTCTTAAAACATGAAAAATGGGTTTACATTTTCCACTTGCATAGAGATGGACCTAATATCAATATGAATTAATATGAATTAATATTAATTAATAGGAATACCACACAGCTGGCGTAAACAGGTCCAGAAGATTCTTTCTACAACTGGATCATAACTTCACAGCACAGTTACTAAGGGAGCCAACTAGAAAAGATATCCTTCTTGATTTGTTGTATTTTAAGAGGGTCTTGGAAGTGAAGTGGCAACTGGTCTTGACCTCAGCAAACATGAAGCAATACAGTTTAAAATGTCTGGTGTTAGGAAGAAAAGTCCCAGCAAAACTACACTACGAGACATGAGGAGAGCAGACTTCAGATTGCTCCGGGAGCTTGTTGGTGAGATCCTGGGAAAACACTTTGGAAGGTGCTGGGGTGCGTTAGCGCTGGCTACTTCTTAAACACCGTCTCTTAAAAACCAGGGAGCAGGGAAGATGAACCTGAGCCAGCAGGAGCTAGGAGGGCCACCTCTGTCCTGAGGAGCACCAGACCAGGACTGCCAGCCAGGCAGTGGAAAGAATTATCCTGCTCTGCTCTATAATAGGGCAACCTGACCTTGAGTCCTGGGGTCACTTGTGGGCACTGCAATAGGAGAAAGACATTAGCTATTTGAGAGTGTCATGAAGAGGGTCAAGACCCTCAAGAAGAAGGATTAGAGAACGGGAAGGGAAAGCTGGGGCGCGGCCAGGTGTGACAGTGGCCCTAAGTCACAATGGTCCAGTGTGATGCAGTGTCATAATAAGCAGAGGCCATTGTGATGCGGGGCCCTGCCCTGACAGTGAGGGAGTATTTAAGGAGCAGAGAGCGCTGGGGTGCCCACACCTACAAGAGCAGCAGGGGCAGAAAGATCGGCACATGGCCTGCAGAGCCCCACAGCAGATAACCAGTTTCTCCTGAACACAGCCGTGGACAAGAGAGACCAGCTCCAGAGAGAAGCAGTAATTGTGATCTAGGGATCTGAGGAGCACATGGAAGAACAGGGGGACCTGGAACAAATCACTGCTGAGGGGACGGGGATAACAGCCCCAGCAGAAAGGACAGAGAGGGCAGGACAAAGCACGCACGGTCAAACAGCTGATGCTCCAGTATTCCTGGACTATGATGACTACGTTCATACTGTGGTGCTTAAGAAGGCCATTCTTATGGTCCAGGAACCATTTGAATACCTAGAAGAACCATGTGAGCTGGAAGAAAGTGTAGATGAAGAGATGGGAGCAAAAGCCAGAGCAGCAGAGGCAGGGAGGCAGACACATGTCCCATGCAGCCCCAGAGCCCACGGCCTGATTCTCCTGGACACAGCCCAGGATATCCCAGCCCCAGCAGAAGGGACAGAGAGGCCAGAACCTGCCATGCCCGTTCCAACAGCTGATGCTCTGGTATTCCTGGACTACAATGACTATGTCCATGCTGAGATGGTTAAGAAGGCCATACTTATGGTCCAGAAACCATTTGAGTACCCAGAAGAAGAGCAGGAGAATTAAATTCTGGTTTGCAGGTCCTTAACATAATTTAGTCTTTATCTAAACTCTGAAACAAATAAAGCTGATACTTATGTTGCCATCCAAATTTGTCTCAAGATAATTCTTTGTTTAAAAGATCTATCTGTATTAGTGCATTTCTACCATTCACAGAGTAATATACCTGAAACTGATTTTAAATTCTATATGTGGAGATTACTCCCATGAGTGGGAATTCCCCTCAAGGTTATTCCTGGAGACTGAGCGCAAGAGGTTTGCTTTTGATCATCTGTATGGATGAGGAACATCAAACTTTACTCTTAGTCATTTAGTCATTGTTTGGTTTCTGGGTTTTGGTGGTGATGGCTTTTTCTTTGGTTTTGGTTTGTTTTTTTTTTTAAACATGGCCTTTCTGCACCACATCCCATGCTATTACAGTGTCCACAAAAAAAATGATCTTTGATAATATTTATTGCATATCTTATGGCAAAAAAATATGCCAGATAGGAGTACTTCAAATTGCAGATGTGTATGCAGACAGATACTTTTTTGTTTTTTAAATAATACATAGAGCTGTTAGGGATAGGGTTGACAGAAAGACAAGGTCGACACCACTGGAAGAGCTAAGCAGACATCAGAGTTGAATACTGTCTCACCAAATTCTACTAGATATTCCACATGTGGAAGGTGTGATCACTAAAATCAGACTTACTCATTTGAAGATAGTTGATATTACATTCTGATTAGAGATATTATATTCCGACTTTACGGATTGGTACGAAAAGCACACTAAATATATAAAATACAGTTAGGAAAATATAGGAATTGCCAGACCCAGTTGAAATACAATAGTAGTGTGACTGCCATTACGGTTCTCTGTAGCTGCCTTACCCTCACAACTTTGAGGGACGTCTGTCTGGGGGGAGACAGGCCAGCTGAAAAATTGGTTGGATCCAGCTGAAGCCCATTGCTCTCTTGAAGATTTTTTTCCAGTTTTCTGGATCTTATGCTCTGTATTCCGCTGAGTCACACATTGACTCCCCCTTTTCTGGGCTGGCTAATGAGGGAGACACTTATGCTCCTTTAGTGAACTCAATGAGAAGAATTTACACCACCGATCCACTCAACGGTAGTAGGGAGAGTTGATGTTACACAGGAAATCTGATTAAGTGGAGTAATACAAAATACATTACATAAGACAATACAGACCTAAGTTACACAAAACCTTTTACATTAAATAAAGTTCACCTTTTAGTCCCTTTGGTTTCAAGATAAAATGAAGGCTTTTTTTGTCTGCTTGGTTTTTTTTTTGGTTTTTTTTTTTTTGTTTTTTTTTTTTTTTTTTTGCAACCGCTGAGTTGCCACAGCCTGCATTTTTCCCTGAGCTTAAGGAGTATCTCTGGAGAAGGTGGCAGGTGTGAGCCAAGCATGTGGACTGAGAGCTGAAAATACAGCTAAGGCCAACCCAGTTTCCAATCAAACATGGAGGAGTTGTATATTTTGTTTAGTTTAAGCACCAACCCAAACAATTTGTTTAGCTTCTGCCCAGAATGAGCCCCTGTTCCCTCCACAGCTTTGCCAACATTAAGAGCTGGCTCTGTAACACGGCAGTGCCTGCGTACCTTGATCCTAGACTTTCTTTCTAAATCCTGAAGGACAAAGGAGAAAAAAATCCCAGTGTAGTGACCTGAAGAGTTTGTGCTCCCTTGAGTTTGTTGAGGAAGACTCCCCTAGATATGAGAAGGGAATGAGAAGGATTCCAGTTCATAAGAGGCATCCCCAGTTGAAAGCCAGATCGTTGAACTCAAGTCAGTTCTAGTTCCAGAATTCCACAAAAGGGAGTGAGTGATGTCCAGTCCTAGAAGTTCTCCAAAGGTCAGTGTCGTGTGTGCCTCGGTGCATAGTGCAGCCTACAACAACCTTTACAGAAAGACAGAAGATAGCCTGAATTCTGGCCGGACTTTGAATGCATGGATGTCGGGAGAATTTGAGAAAAACCTTCTAAGTGGCTGGAAAGGCCAAAGGAACCTGCAGTTTCCCGAGCTGGGAGAATGTGGTGGAAGAGATGTCTTGTTACATAGTAATGGCCTCAACTTCTGCCTGAGGATTTCTTGCTTCCCAAATAAAAGTTACAAAGCTCCTGCTTGTGGATGAGGAGTGTCTGTCAGAGAAACACATAATTAAAAGCCAGCATCTCCCTTCTCTTCTCCCTTTTGGATATTTCTGGACTGCAATTTACTTGGGTCCTCCTTGCTGATTTAATGCGTATCAAAGTTGAAATCAAGAAATTACAAAAGCTGTTCCTCCCATCCCAGTTTGTTTGTGTGCCTTTGAAATCTTCATTGTCTTTCTAAGATAGCCTTAGAGAACAGAGAGGCACAGCTGGGGCGTGACCATGTGTGACAGTGGCCCTATGTAACAGCAGCCCAATGTGATGCAGTGGCCGTAATAAGCAGAGGCTGCTGAGATGAGGAGCCCCACCCTGACAATGAGAGTATTTAAGGAGCAGAGAGTGCTGGGCTGCCCAGACCTCGGAGAGCAGCTCTCTTGCCAGGCAGCAGCTCTCCACGGTGACAGTGACAGGTGTGTGTCAGAGGATGCCACAGGTCAGGATGGAGAAGAAGGGGCCGGCAGCAGAGTCAGCCTGGGCAGGCCGTGTGTCTGTGTCAGCTTCCCAGAGCAGGGATGCAGATGCAGGGACAGGCCACCAGCAGCAAGAGGCACAGCAGGAGCAAGAAGGGCTGTCGGTGCACATTGAGTGACAGCAAAGTCCTTTTTGGCACGGGTCTGTTTTGAAGGAGGTCATCATGTCCTTCAAGAGGAGGCCTTCAGAGGAGCAGAGCAGGAGCTTCCAGGCCCACTGCTTGCTGCAGCAGCGGGATGGCCTGGAGGACAGAGAGTCACAGAGGCGAGGACAGGGCTCCTCGCAGAGGTGCTCTGGGGCTCGCAATGTCCTACCTGGTCAGGTAAGTACCAAGGACAGAATGGCACGGCCTGAAACCAGACGGGACAAGACCACAAGGCTGGCACGGAGGGTTGGCTACAGCACAACACAGCAGGCACAGGTAGCAGATAGGGGGTTCACTGAGGGCACCAAAACCCACCAGGTGCCACTGGAGCAGCTGGGAACCCATGACCCGGTTCACCTGGACACATCCCAGGGTATCCCAGCCCCAGCAGAAGGTACAGAGGGGCCAGGACATACCGGGCCCAGTCACATAGCTGATGCTCCGGTATTCCTGGACTACAGTGACTCCCTTCGTACTGAGGTGGTCAAGAAGGCCATTCTTATGGTCCAGAAGCCATTTCAAGACCAAGAAGAACCATGTGAGAAGGAAGGAATCATGGACGACACCAGGGCAGCAGGGACAGAAAGCCCAGCATAATATGCGTGGCACAGCCTCACACTCCATGATCCACCTGTGCTGGACATAGAGGAACATGACATGAACATAACATGATTGGATTTCCTATGGCTTCTCCATCTTCTTAGATAGGCTTTTAGTGGATAATAACCTATACATATGTATATATGCATGTATATACATTCACACACCCTAATATATACACTTGCGTGTACATTTATGTCTACAACTATAGAAATATATATGTAAACACACATACATTCATATTTTTAGATGCACACTATGTATATATATAGATATATAGAGAGATATAAAGATATATGTAGATATATATCCATACAGATATATAGCATGAATTAGTTACTCACGGCACATACAATATTTAAGGCTAAGTTTTGAATGTGGTACTGGTAAGTCCAGTTTGCCTACACTCTCTACAAATTTGGCTACTGCACAACCAGTATACTTATTGTAGGTAAAGCTCACTTCCTCACCCCCAGTCAAAATGTCCCACACAGCAGAAACAGGCTTGAAAAAATTCAGCAACTTGTTCAATAAATACATGTTTTCTAAACTTTCTCAAGTCTGCAGGAAGGGTTTTTTAGCCCAATATACCAGAACCTGCTTATTTGCTTAGATGACACACACAAGAGTGTTTCCTTTTATGAATCAAGCCTCCTTAGTGTTCCGTGCTGATCCAGCACGGGAGCCACTCGGTTCACGGATCACAGTGAGTCATGCCCTTGTCCCAGAGTCATGCTCACAGTGCTTGCACATCACCTGCCAACCTAAAAATTGACAGGGCATCACCAGAGCCATGGCAGTAACCACCTGTGTCTCTGTCTCCACCTCTTTCCTCCTTTTCCTTCCTTGGCTTCTGCCTTTCCCATTGTCTCTCTTAGAGGCTGTTTTTTGTTTCTTATCAAGAAATGGTTCACAGGTGTAATATCTATCTTGTTTGTGTCTAATTTCACTTGAAGAATCTGGTAAGTTTCCCTTCCCCAGTCTCACTCTGGGATGTCACATCTTTGGTGTCAGAAGTGGGCGTGGACCAAGACAGCCATCCAAGGATGGGAGGGAGCGTAATATAAAATTAAATCCCCCAAACAAGAACAACAAAAACAAAAGGTTCTTGTCTGTATAATGAGTGTTATTCACTGCTCATACGTATGGTGATTATCAAATCAGGAGGAAAGACAGGGTTAAGTCTTTCCCTGGCACCTTAAGGAGCAAATCCTTAAATATTTTCCCAACTATTTTCCTGCTGCAGACATAAGCCTGTCACACCTAAGACAGGGTTTGAAATAAAGCACATTTAGGAGCTGCCTTTTGCACTGCACTTATGAATGCCATTTGCTGCACTGGAGGAACTGCAGGGTGAATCCTGGTGGAGTCTGTGTGGTGGATACTCTTTCAGGCTCAGCATTCGGTGTATCTGCACACAAGATCTGCATGGGAAATCCAGAGTACCAGATGATACCCTAAAAGGTTCATCATCATACCTACAATGACCTGGCTAGTGCAAGATTGTTCTGCTGCACACAGCCTGGCATTCACAGAGGTATCCAATGCATAAAAAGAAATTCTTTGAACTCTTCTAATGCTAATGAAGTCTGGCAGGTAGAGTGTTGAAAATGTTGCTTAGACAACAGATAGAAGAATATCTTAATGTTTGAAAAACTAAGTTGACACTTCTATGTCTACCAATCTTTCTAAATACCAGCCAGTAGCAGGGTGCTCTGCTTCAGACCAGACAGCAGCTTCAATTTAGTCATATTTACGTGCTGCCAGTGATGAACTGAGCAAGGAGGACCTGCTGTCCAGAGATGGACTGAGCAAGGGGAGTCTGTTTATTTTATCAGTTACGAGGCCAAGCAAAGAAGAACCCTGTCCCTGGACTAGTCTTAAAAGTCATATTACCTTCTGAGCAGCAGATGTCCTGAAAAGGGCACAGAGACCAACTACTCACAGCTATGCCACGTCAGAGGATGGGTTCAAACAAGGGTAAATTGAGTAGAGGAAGTGCCAAATGGAGATGATGGGGGGAGTGGAAATAAATACAGTGATGATTAGGCATTGGCACAGGAGTGAAAAAGTGTGACTAGAGTTTTACAGCAGGATGTAATTGGATGACAGTAATAGATGTTTTTAGACTATGTGTTGCCAGGCTTATTCAGAAATATATACTGGTTTTTTGGTTTCTGTTTTGTTTGGTTTTTTATTTTTTTCAGAAAAAGATCTATCCAGCTCTTTCCTTTCTTTTTCTGTTCAACACTTCCAACTCTCCATATCAGGGCCTTGCACTGAATCTGATAGTTGGTCTAAGAGATCTCAACATTCTTCAGCACTAAAACCAGCAGTCAAGTGCCAATGATAGGAAGGGCCACAAAAGCATTTTAATTTGTAACTGGATGATTATTTCTCCTATATTGTGCACATTCTCAACACCCTTGGCAAAGCAAACCACCTCTTTCTCACCAAAATCTTTGGGTTTTTTGCCAGTCACAATGAGGACATCGTTGCACGGCATGCATTCCATTGCAAGTAAGCTGCAATGTTAATAAGTAGTCACATGCTTCTTTCAATTACTCATGTAAAAGATTTTTCTTGCAGTTTGACACATGCAGCCCTGACCTTTTGTTTACTGTAGTCCATTTCAACTCTCTTATTTTACGACAAATAAATCTGTGGGAAGTCTGAAAGCCATGCAAATAAGTATTTCAACCTTTCTCTTTTGCAAATTTTTAAAAGCTACCTCAGCCAAAATAGAATCATAGGTGGGAAATTAAAGATTATGACATTGTAAATTGTGGAGGCTGATTAAACATTGGGTGCTTTGCCGACACAGCAGATGATACTGCACAGTATAGTTCCCTATAAACATTTAAAGCACCTAAAACCACAACTTCAATACAAATTAAAGATTTGTATTAAAGAAAAACCTCAGATGATGATACTACTACTACTACTACTACTACTACTACTACTACTACTACTACTACTACTACTACTACTACTACTACTAATAATAATAATAATAATATGTTAAATTTAATTTATAAACAATTTATTTTACACTTCTGGCTTCTTTAATTTCTTCATCATTTCATTACAACTACATGAAAGGAGGTTGTAGTGAGGTGGGTGTTGGTCCCTTCTTCTGCATCTCAAGTGAAAGTAGGAGAGGAAATGGCCTAGACTCACCAGGAGAGGTTCATCTTAGATAATAGAAAGTTTTTCACTAAGAGAGTGGTTAGGCATCAGAATAAGATGCAAGGAGAGGTGGTGGAGTCACTATCTCTGGAAATGTTCAGGAGACATCTGGAGGTGGCAGCTCGGGATAAGGGTTGATTATGTTAGGGGTGATTAAGTTAGTACTGGGTTTAGGTGATACTGAAGGTCTCCTCCAACCCTGATTCTTGTGAAACCATTGCAGAGTATCAGATGAATAAGACCAGCTATAACAACAGTAGCACTCACTTCCTTTCAGTGTTCTAAAATAATTTAAAACAACAAGAATATTCAAAGGAATTTAGCTTCTAACGTACCAAGTTACTTAAAGGAGGAATCACTTTTCAAAGTATTGAATTGCAATTATAAATTAACTTTGGCATTATTTCTTTTCCCGACATTTGGATTTCAGTAACTGTGGTCCGTAAGCTACAATTTCTAACCTGACCTTAGCAAACCATTAGGAGTACTCTGAAACAAAAATGGATTTTCAATGTCACTTTTCCACACAAATGCACCATAACTAACAACAACTAACTGCTGTGTTGGATGCCCTAGGAAACCTCTTTTAGATATCATAAAAGGAAGTAAGATCAAGATAATTCTTACCAGTACATTGTTATTTTGATCCTTTACCAACAGAAAATGGAAGGGTCAACTATAATTTCTCAAGGCTAGTTCACTTATTTCAGGGAGGCCAGAATAATAGCCCACATCCAAAACAATTTTAGTTTCTTCCTCAACCTAGTTAATTCTCATCAAACTCTTGAACTCTGCTTGCAATTAACTTCAGTCAAATCCACCTCCTCGTAGCCTTGTAGAGTTAAAGTGTGTGTGAGAGAGAAAGAATTTGGGAAATAAGATCAGTATCTTGAAAATCCAGGAAGGAATATTCCATGTTATCTTCAATACAGTTTTGGGCCCCCAAATTATATTGCAGTTATCTGTGGTTTCTAGTACTGCAGACATGTCATAGGATGAATAATTTCCCACCTTTTAAAATAGCCTTGTAAATTCCACCTCAAGAGGATTAAAATATTTCACAAAAATGCACAGAGGTCCAGAACAACTGTGGGGTTGAAATCCATAAAAAATTATATATTTTATTTTCTGCAGTAGAAAATTAGTATATGAGACTGTATTACGGCCACAGAAGTCTCACAACATCTTTGGGGAGAAGACTGCTGGCCCAAAATGGTCACCAGCAGCCACAGTGATATGCACAGGTAAGAGCAGGAAGGGAGGTTTGTCCAACCTGGGACTTGGGCTCACAAAAATGTGTATGTCAAGAAGACATGTGGGATTCCCTGAGGGGTTTTTTTCCTGTGTTCTAGTCCTCTGACACATTGCTCGACTGCACGTGCTTTTGCTTTCTAGAACTGTGCTGGGAAGAGCAAAGTGGCCCTGCCATCTGAGATGATGAGAAGCCCCAGGCAAAGAGCTGTGTCCATGTACCTCCCTCGCTGCCAGAAATCTGTCAAGACGATGGATGGTGTAGAGGCCACAGAGCTGGAGGCCCAAAAGGCAGAGGTATATCAGCAACACAAAGCTGGGCCAAAGGCATCCTGCAGAGGTACACAGCTTCTCGGGAGGCCAGGGAGCTACTGTGCCTCCTGCTGACCACCCGTCGATTGAGCCTTTTGCCTAACTTGTTTCCTTCCTTGCTGCCTGGAATCCTTCCTGGAACCCTTCCTTCCCAGAATCCTCCCTTCCTTCCTTCCTTCCTTCCTTCCTGGAATTCTTCCTTCCTGGAATCCTTCCTGGAACCCTTCCTTCCTTCCTTCCTTCCTGGGATCCTTCCTTTCTTCCTTCCTGGAATTCTTCCCTCCTGGGATCCTTCTTTCCTGGAATCCTTCCTTCCTTTCTAGAATCCTTTGTTCCTTAGTCATGTAGAGTGTCCTGAAGAGGTGCACAGTTTCTCAGGAGGCCAAGGAGCTGCTGTGCCTCCTGATGACCACCCGTCTCTTCTTCCTTCCTGGAATCCTTCCTTCCTTCCTGGAATCCTTCCTTCCTGGAATCCTTCTTTCCTGGAATCCTCCCTTCCTTCCTTCCTGGAATCCTTCCTGGAATCCTTCCTTCCTTCCTGGAATCCTTCCTTGCTGGAATCCTCCCTCATAGCCACCGCACTTACATATGTGAGCAAAAATGGGACAAGTTTCTTCTCCAGTGCTTTAGGACCATACTTCATCAATGGACAAAAGACTTGCAGATGAGAGCAGCAGGGGAGGAACTGTCAACTTGAGGGAGCTTCTGCTCAGACGCCAGCTTATGCTGGCTCCCTCCAGTCTCTTTGGGGGCAGCTGGACTGTGTGAGAGGGGGCTGATGGCGAAGCCACATTGGCTATGTGGAGCTAAGGAGGTGATTTAGTAGTTGCTTCCTTACTCCTCCAGCCTGTCTCTTGGATGCCTCGCCTCCAGAATTTTGGCTTTAGGCACCTCCAGAATTGCCTTCAAGCAAAGAGAGCAAGAGTTCCACAGTGGCCCTGGCGGAGGCCAAAGCCCCGATGAGACTTCCTGACTCAAGCAGGTAAAAGGGGCTCGCATTGGCTCCAATGAGAAAGGACTTAGCTCGTGCCTGCTGGCTTTGCCAGTCTAATCCAACCATGCACATCAAGTCTTGCAGGCTATCCTCAGGCAGAGGAGCCCAGCAGGAAGTGACCAAGAAGAGGCTGGGTCCAGAGACAAGAATACCAGACCAAGAGGAAGAAGAGGAAGAGAGACAGCAGGAGACACCAACACTGCAGGAGGCTGCAGCAGGCCAGGAAGCCCAGGTGTGGAGCTGCCAGGCTCTGCTGCCTGCCTTTCTCTCCACACTGCCCTACATCAGCCCAAGGTGCCCAGCAAGGGCTGCCAAGGTCTGCTGCTGGCCAGGGCTTGGCAAGAGCTCTTCTGCAGCCCTTTGGCCTCCAACACAGCCATGTGCTGTACCGCTGAGAGTGGGCAAACTACCGGCCCATCAAGAGCCACCTCTGAGCTTTAGCCTTGGCCTCCAGAGCCAGAGGCAACCTCCCACTGCCTGCATGAGCACCGTGAACACAGCCAGTAGGCTGCCTAAGGAGGTTGGCTAAGGAGCTCTCCAGTAACCAAGGCTACAGTACAGCCCCATCTGATGGACACGTCCCACCGGCACTCTGAAGAGATGGGACATCCTAATGCACACTGGGACCCTTTGGACAGCCTTGACTTGGGCTTAGGGCATGTCAAGGGGCAGCACTGAATGGATCACAGCCAAAAGTGCTGTGGCTTTCCCCTGAGCTGGGGGGGCCTTGGGGAGAAGTTGCCTGATAGCAAGGCGCAGGCCTGCCCACCCTGTGCTTTGCTCTGCAGGTGCTGCTGCTGTTGGGTGATGTGGCTGATCAGCAGGCAGAGGGCACACAGCTGCCATGGGAGGCTCATAGGTGGGAGGGTGTTGCTGCTGCCAGGCAGAGGGACTTTGAGAGGCTGGAGAGGGCACTGGTACTCTATTCATAGAGTAAAAATTTCATTTTGGTTAAAAATATTTTTATCACTGTATATTTACAACAAATAGTTAATTGATCATTAATAACAATTGTGACTGCCCCTAATTTCCCTATGCTTTGCATTTTTAACTGACCCTTATTTTCTCAATACTACCGATGTGCTTTGCCAACACTGCTTCTTAATCTACTACAAGTACACAGGCATTTTTAGTGTGCTTTCAGATTCTAGTAGTTTTATTTTATCCACATAGATGCCTCCTTAGGAGAAGATTTTGAATATATGTTTCCATGAAAATATTTTTTGGCAAGTCTTCCTTGATATCCCGGGCAGTCTTGATAAACGTTGTTATCCAGAGATAAGGAGAGAGAGGAGAAACCATCATTCACAACTCTATGTAATCCCAGTGGGAAACTACCTGCAGAAATAAGCTGCATTCTCTTTAAATTCTTAACTTTGTTAACCAAAAGCCACTGACATATTGCACTGCTTTTACCTTAAAGGAACCTGAGGGGAGGGCATATTAGGAAGTTCTTCTGCATGAGAGTTTCCTCTGTGAATTGATGGGAACAATTGGAGGCTGATTTAGTTGTTGACAGCCTGAGAAACCAATTGGAAATGTCGGTTCACTCTGTGACTCACATTTGTAGCAAGTAAAACCCAGGAAAGCTCTCTTGCTTTTCCGGCCTTTTACAATGTAACTCTAACCTGGCCTGGGCCGGCTCTCAAAGTGGCCCCGGTGGGGCCGAGTTCCGGAGGCTGCTGGGCCCCGTTTTAACCAGGGGCCCCAGTGGCCAAGAGGAAGAGAGGCCCATTGCTGGGATTCTCACCTTTTCCCGGTGTGGCCCTTCCCTACCACCGGCTCGGAGCAGCCCTGGGGTGGCCGAGCCTGCCCAGCCGCCCTCACAGCCTGGGGGGAGGCAGCTGGGCCCAGTTTGGGGAGAGCCCCCCACGGCTTTGTGTGCTGGGCAAGGCAGAGGGAGAACCCCCGGCCCGCGGCTGGAGCTGGGTGCGGCTGGCACCGGAGGGCAGCCTTGAAGCCAGAGCCTTGTAACCCATTTCTCCTCTGACTGGACTTTACAGTTTCCACTCCAGTGCGGCCTGGGAAGCCTGAGATCCTGACACAGCTCCAGCATGACCTGGCCCAGCCCCTGAAACTTCTGTGTGAGATTTTAACTTTTCCAATGCTCAGATGAGACTTAATTTTATATTACGCTCCCTCCCCTCTTTGCCTGGCTGTCTTGGTCCACTCCCACTTCTGACACCAAAGATGTGACATCCCAGAGTGAGACTGGGGGAGGAAAACTTACCAGATTCTTCAAGTGAAATTAGACACAAACAAGACAGATATTACACCCGTGAACCACTTCTTGATAAGAAACAAAAACAGCCTCTAAGAGAGACACTGGGAAAGGCAGAAGCCAAGGAAGGAAAAGGAGGAAAGAGGTGGAGACAGAGACACAGGTGGTTACTGCCATGGCTCTGGTGATGCCCTGTCAATTTTTAGGTTGGCAGGTGATGTGCAAGCACTGTGAGCATGACTCTGGGACAACGGCGTGACTCACTGAGATCCGTGAACCGAGTGGCTCCCATGCTGGATCAGCACGGAACACTAAGGAGGCTTGATTCATAAAAGGAAACACTCCTGTGTGTGTCATCTAAGCAAATAACCAGGTTCTGGTATATCGGGCTAAAAAAACCTTCCTGCAGACTTGAGAAAGTTCAGAAAACATGCATTTATTGAACAAGTTGCTGAATTTTTTCAAGCCTGTTTCTGCTATGTGGGACATTTTTGACTGGGGGTGAGGAAGTGAGCTTTACCCAATAAGTATACTGGTTGTGCAGTAGCCAAATTTGTAGAGAGCGTAAGCAAACTGGCCTTACCAGTACCACATTCAAAACTTATCCTCCAATACTGTATGTGCCATGAGTAACTAACTCATGCTATATATCTGTATGGATATATATCTCTATATATCTATATATACCTCTATATATCTATATATATACATAGTGTGCATCTATAAATAGGAAGGTATGTGTGTTTACATATATTTTTCTATAGTTGTATACATAAATGTACATGTAAGTGTAGATATTAGGGTGTGTGCATGTATATACATGCATACATACATATGTATAGGTTGTTATCCACTAAAAGCCTACATAAGAAGAAGATATAGAAAGCATAGGAAATCCATTCACGTCACTTTCCTCTATGTCCAGCACAGGTGGATCATGGACTGTGAGTCTGTGCCGCACATATTGTGCTGGGCTCTCTGTCCCTGCTCCCCTTGTCTCGTCCATAATGCCTTCCGGCTCACCTGGTTCTTCAGAGTATTGAAATAGTTCCTGGACCATAAAAATGGCCTTCTTAACTACCTCAGTATGGATGCAGTCATTGTAGTCCAGGAATACTGGAGCATCAGATGTTGGACTGGGCATAATTGGTCCTGGCCTCTCTGTCCCTTCTGCTGAGCCCGGGATATCCTGGGCTGTGTCCAACAGAACTGGACCATAGGCTCTGGGGCTGCATGGGACATGTATCTACCTCCCTGCTTCTGCTTCTCTGGCTTTTGCTCCCATCTCTTCATCTAGACATTCTTCCTGCTCACATGGTTCTTCCGGGTATTCAAATGGTTTCTGGACCATAAGTATGGCCTTCTTAACCACCTCAGTATGGACATAGTCATTGTAGTCCAGGAACACCGGAGCATCAGATGTTGGACTGGGCATAATTGGTCCTGGCCTCTCTGTCCCTTCTGCTGAGCCCGGGATATCCTGGGCTGTGTCCAGGAGAACTGGGCCATGGGCTCTGGGGCTGCCTGGGACATGTGCCTGCCTCCCTGCTTCTGCTTCTCTGGCTTTTGCTCCCATCTCTTCATCTAGACATTCTTCCTGCTCACATTGTTCTTCCGGGTATTCAAATGGTTTCTGGACCATAAGTATGGCCTTCTTAACCACCTCAGTATGGACATAGTCATTGTAGTCCAGGAATACTGAAGCATCAGCTGTTGAACTAGACATGGTATGTCCTGGCGTCTCTGTCCCTTCTGCTGGGGCTGTTACCCTCGTCCTCTCAGTAGTGCTTTGTTCCAGGTCCCCCTGTCCTTCCATGTTCTCCACACATCCCTGAATGACATTTACAGATTTGTTCAGGAGCTGATCTCTCACGTCTGGGGCTGTGTCCAGGACAGTCACGCTATCAGCAGTGGGGGTGTGCAGGCCATGTGCCAGGCTCACTGCCCCTGCTACTCTGGCTCTCACTGCCAGTCTTGAGTCCATGCTGTGTGCAAGGAACTCCTGCTCTTCTGTCAGCTTGAGTCCCTGCATCACAAGTGTAGCCTTGCTCAGGACCTCACTGCTGACACACTGGGCTGTGTAGTGCAGATCCTGTGTACAGGCTGTGGGCTGCTGTTGTTCCCACTCTCCTCTCCTGTGCATTGCACCGGAGAAACTGAGCAGAGCCCGTGGCGCGCCTTTGAAAACAGATGTCCGTCTCTCTTGAGCCAGGGCATCGATGATTGTGGGTGAAGGAGATCTGAAGGCAGGTCCTGCAGGTGTTCCTGCTTCTGCTGTTGCCTTCATGATCAGTTCCAGGCCTGGCTCTGCTTCTACCAGATCCTGGCCAGGACCCTGTTTCACAGGCTGTCCCGTGTCCACGCCCTCAGGCCTGATGGACTGCGCTGGCTCTGGCAGAACCTCTCTGCTGACTGTTGGGTGCTGCCCCTTTTGCTCTCCTTTGCCTTGGACAGCAATTAAGGCCTTCTGGAAAATGTTCAACAACATTCTCCACCACACCTGGCTACCTTTACACAGGGCATGCAGGAATGTGTAGAAAGAGATGGTGTAGGTCAGGGCCCAGCCTTGATCTGCTGCCTCCTCCCCTACCAGAGAGGGCTCTTCCTGAGCTGCTGGAGTGACAATATCTGTGCCAGTTCCTTCTTCATGGTCTTCATTCGAGGGACATTCCAGGTGCTGAAATTCTTCTGGTTGGCCACGTGCTCCCTCATCTGTTCCCTCCTCTGTGGGGCAATTGGGACTCTCCTTGGGACCAGTGTGGGAGCCTGTATTGTCCTGCAGGCCCAAAGAATTGACCCAATGATGGATAGGAGATGACCCAATATCATCTGTCCCTTGGCACAGCCCTGCTTCTACTGTGCCTTCCCACTCCTCTCCCTCACACACCTCTGCCCCAATGGTGCCTTCATACTCCCGCTCCTTGCTCCAGGCCACTGGCTCAGTGCTTGCAGATGGGGCTCCCAGCTGCTCCAGTGGCACCTGGTGGGTTTTGGTGCCCTCAGTGAACCCCCTATCTGCTACCTGTGTCTGCTGTGCTGTGCTGTAGCCAACCCTCCGTGCCAGGCTTGTGGTCCTGTCCCGTCTGGTCTCAGGCCGTGCCATTCTGTCCTTGGTACTTACCTGACCAGGTAGGACACTGCGAGCCCCAGAGCACCTCTGCGAGGAGCCCTGTCCTCGCCTCTGGGACTCCCTGTCCTCCATGCCATCCCGCTGCTGCGGTGAGCTGTGGGCCTGGAAGCTCCTGTTCTGCTCCTCTGAAGGCCTCCTCTTGAAGGATATGATGACCTCCTTCAAAACAGGCCCGTGCCAAAAAGGACTTTGCTGGCACTCAATGTGCACCGACAGCCCTTCTTGCTCCTGCTGTGCCTCTTGCTGCTGGTGGCCTGTCCCTGCATCTGCATCCCTGCTCTGGGAAGCTGACACAGACACACGGCCTGCCCAGGCTGACTCTGCTGCCGGCCCCTTCTTCTCCATCCTGACCTGTGGCATCCTCTGACACACACCTGTCACTGTCACCGTGGAGAGCTGCTGCCTGGCAAGAGAGCTGCTCTCCGAGGTCTGGGCAGCCCAGCACTCTCTGCTCCTTAAATACTCTCATTGTCAGGGTGGGGCTCCGCATCACAATGGTCTCTGCTTATTATGGCCAATACATCACACTGGGCTACTGTTACATAGGGCCACTGTCACACATGGTCACGCCCCAGCTTTGCTTCTTTGTTCTCTAAGGCCATCTTCGAAAGACAATGAAGATATTAAAGGCACACAAACAAGCTGAGATGGGAGGAACAGCTTTTGTAATTTCTTGATTTCAACTTGTTATGTGTTTCTCTGACAGACACTCCTCATCCACAAGCAGGAGCTTCGTAACTTTTATTTGGGAAGCAAGAAATCCTCAGGCAGAAGTTGAGGCCATTACTATGTAACAAGGTATCTCTTCCACCACATGCTTCCAGCTCGGGAAGTTACATTTTCCTTTGGCCTTTCCAGCCACTTAGAAGGTTTTTCTCAAATTCTCCCTGACATCCATGCATTCAAAGTCCTGCCAGAATTCAGGCTATCTTCTGTCTTTCTGTAAAGGTTGTTGTAGGCTGCACTATGCACCGAAGCACACACGACACTGATCTTTGGAGGACTTCTGGGACTGGACATCACTCACTCCCTTTTGTGCAAGTGGTACAGGTTGCGCAGAAAATCTTCACAGCTTTTCTTTGTGCTAGAGTGATTTCAAGCCTCAGATAGATGGTACCCTGAGCAACTTGATCTAAGCTCAGAACTGACCGTGTTATGAATAAAGGTGGCAAAAAAGACTTCCTGACGTACTTTCCAGGCTGAGTTGTTTGGGAATGATTCTATCTTCCTAGGATATAAGACCATCAGGTTTTCTGCTCCTCTAAGAATTATTCTGAGGTGTTAATAACCAGAGGAAATGGGAGGGGTAGAAGGAGAAAGAGAGGGAAAAGCAAGTGTAGTTGCATCCTAAGGTAAAAACAGATGCAAGAACATTCTAAAGTGCAAATGTAGGCTCTTTACTTGTTCTCAACAGATGTTCAATCTAAGTTTCCACTGATCCCTAATTGCTCCTGTCTCTGTTCTTGTAAGTTGATCTACACTGTTTGTTCAGAAGATCTCCCTGCGTTCCCTTGGGCTAAAAATAACAGACTAAGGATGGTGTACCTTGTGGTAGAGAGATCTGCATCCACGGTCTTTGTGTAGAGGGTACAAACTTAACTGGCCACAGAAGGTTAGAGAATCATAGTAGAGACTGAAGAGGGTAGAGGGTGGTTCTTCCATCGGGACCTCTCCCTTCGCCTCCCCCTGCCCCTCCCCCCCCCCCGCCCCCCTTTGCTTGCTTGCCTTGGATAGAAAAGGCTCTGCTGTGGCAGATAAATGACACATTTGGGAAGACAGAGAAGTGAAGAAAAAATGCATATTCTATTCAAGAAAACATTTGAGGTCTTTAAACTCTCCAGCACCTTTCAGCCTACCAACCTGTTTTCTCTATGATCAAAACTTGTTCCAAGTTGAATTACCATGGTTGACTGCATCCTATCACACCTTTGGATTAGAAAAGTGCATCTTAGAAGTAGTTGTGCAGTATTTCTTGATTATTCACAAGTTAGCTCTTGATTGAAGTAGCCTTCAGCAAAATACCCAGTTCACTCCTGAGTGCATCAAAAACTTTGAACCATGCTTCAGGAAATTGACCTTCACAAATTATTGTGACCTTCAAACTGTTGCTACGTCACTGAAGTGAGTTTTTTGCAGAATGTGGTGATAAACCAGGGGATTACTGGGTGATACTATGTCAACCCCCTTGATAAGGACCTGTCACAGAGGCACACCTAAAGAAATTATTTTAAAAACTAATAACTAAGAGCCGCAACAACAAAAATCATTTCTTCACTGTCTATCAGTTTTCACTGTCAGCATATATTGTCTCATATGCAGGACTGCTAATAAACCATAAAAAAGAGTAATGCGTTACCTATACGGGCAGTTACAGAAGAGGGCTTGCAAAAATTAATTTTCTCTATTACTACAATCTGTATATTTTTACTACTACTGTTATTTCTGGTAGCAGTATTAATGAAGTAGTCCCTAAAGACAAGATTTAGATACAAAACTATTTCTAGTGGGAAATGTGCATCTAAAAGATAGAAATAAAATGATGGGTCCTTTCTTCCTAATAAAGTACCATTACGCATAAGGATATTTCAATAAGTTTGGCATGACCTCTTGAAGAATCACAGTCCCTGTTTAAAATGGGGTTTCAGGAAAGCTTGTTGAAATTATTAGAATTGTCACAGGGGAGAGAGGGAGACAAAAGTCTTGGTGTGCGGGCTGTTGTTGCAGTAAAATAGACAGGTATGAGTAGGCAGTTAAGAAATTTCAATCAAGAAATTTTGGTATGTAAAATATTTCACAAGCACACATGAATGAGTGGTCAATTTACTACTAAGTTTTCATGAAAACTTAACCAAATTCATCTCAAATGTTACATGCATACAAGAAATGCACCTACACATGGCTGTCTGGTGTCAGGTAAGGGAGCTCTCAGCCTCACGAGATAGTCTTGAGAGGTGCCCCTGCTTGAGGGAGGATCACCGGGACACAGAGAGATGCTGCAGAGGGAAAGCTCAACGGGCCCTGATGGCTGCAAATATTTATCGTGTAAAGTGACTGTCAACACCTGTAGTCACATTTCCTGCTGTGTTCATGCACTTTTGGCCAGTAATCAGCACCGTTCCCAGCCAAACTACCCTTTGGGGAGTCAGGTGCTGAATTGGCATTGACATCCACCAACAATAGGATTAAATTAGATTAGTCCTACATTCTGAGAATCAACTTGCACCAGAGCCCAGTTAGTTCAAACAGGAGGAGCTCATCTGTCACATCTGAGTTTTGCCAATCGAGATCATTCAGGATGTTCTTTCTTTAAACCTGCAGAATGGTTTTTAAACATGAAAATTCAAAGCGCCAGAATTATACAAGTGAAGCTGAGGCGGATCACTAAGGTACACACATGGCTGTGTGGCGTAGATCCCGTATACAGTCTGTGGTCTGCTGATCTTCCCGCTCGCGTCTCCTGGGCATTGCACTGGAGGCCCTGGGCAGAGCCCGTGCAGCGCCCTTGACGACAGATGTCCGTCTCTCTCTGGAGCCAGAGCATCCATGACTGTGGGCGAAGGAGATCTGAAGGCAGGTCCATTCTCATTAAAAAGCCTTGTTGGGGGTTGGTTCTTTCCCTTTTCCCTCTGTGGAATTTTCCCCATTGTCATAATAAGATACCTGTTTAGGCCCTCCAGGCAAGTGGAAGGGGGAAAGGGAGGGAAGAGGGAACCTTGCCAGATTCAAAAATTCAGAAGAGGAGACGGGAGGCACTGTCTCTCCCCATTTCCCCCACGGAGTTCGGAGGAGAAGGACGATCGCCGCCTGAGCCCCATCCCTGCCATCCCAGTGCCAGGAGCCATCATCCTCACTGCTGTTGGACTCTGCACTGCTGCCTTTTCGCTTTAACCTGCCATCATCCAGCACTCTGCTGAGCACTGGGACCCACACCGTGAGCAGAGGGCTCTCTCCATCTCTCTCCCCCACCTGGGACAGCGCTGCCATCAACCCCAGCCCTCCTGCAGCTCTGTGGGACCTGCCCGCCCCCAGCACCGAGAACTGCAGCTCAGGGAAAAGGTGCCTGCAGCCAAAAAACACTGAGACTGAGTTACTGTTCTGTTTCGTGCTAATTTCATAGCTGTTGTTGCTCTCGTTTGTCTTGTTAGATATACTAGTGAAGAACTGCTATTCCTATCCGCCATATCTTTGCCTGAGAGCTCCCTTAATTTCAAAATCATAGTAATTTGTAGGAATGAAGGATCACATTTTTCAGTTCAAAGGGAGGCTTCTGCCTTTCTTAGCAAACACCTGTCTTTCAAATCCGAACAAGTGCCTTCATGTATCTGAATTACATACAGTTTAATTATCAATTTAGCACTAATAAGTTTAAGATTTAGAATGTCTTTGAATTGAGAAAAGGATTTGAATACTTGGCTTAACAGCTCCAGTGTGGTATGAAATTAATTAGAATTATACATATCTGAGCTCCTTTCAAGACATGTACAGATGGATAACAAAACTGGAAGGATAAGGAGCTCTGAAAATCTCTTTTTAAATTTACTGATTCAAAAAGATATTTGCTATTACGAGCAACTGAATTAAAACAAGATTAGGTATGGAAGAAAAAATACACTAGGTCTGCAGAAGTATTAAGAATAGAATCGTAAGTTATCTGACAATATTATTTCACTTGCGGTCAAATTATTTTAATTGCAATGAATGTAGGAGAAGGACAATATTCTTAATGAGAATCTTTGTTTCTGAATAATGAAATTATGTTATTAAAGTGAAAATAAGAAAGAGAGGTAGGAATAATTTCTTTCTAACTTGATCCATTTCCTTAATTTGCAGTTGCACCTTTCATTTACTTTAAACTCATTATCAGGCTTATCTGTTGTCTTCAGAAAATACTGACTTCTAAAATTGTACACTCTTGACCACTATGTTAGTCTATATACTCTGCTTTATTTCTTGATTTATTTTGAAGAAATTACTGATGATTCTGCAGTGCACCTCCATTAGATGTCACAAGTAGAGAGGAGCTGAATGACATTATTCAGAAAATCATGACAGTATGTAATACAAGAAACCTATAGCAATTCGATAAAATGTTTTCTTTCACAGTAATTTTTATTTTATTTTGCTTATTTTTACCAGTCAAAGTGTGTTAAGTTTGCTGAGGAGGGCCTCAAGCAAAAACTCTTGCTGCTGCTGAAAATACAAAACTATAGGGCTAACAAAACCAGTAAGATACCAGGGTGTACCAATGTTTTTTTCCTGGCAATGTAAGAATGAGAGTTGCGGAAGAGGGGTAAACAGCACCTGCTGAATAACAGCACTCTTTTCTGGATGAGTTTCTGCCTAATAGTATAAAAATGCTTCTATTCAAACCAATGAAGCTATCTCTCCTCAGAAAGCTGATCTATGTCCTGACCTGCAGTATATCTATATTTTTATATATAGAGAAATATTAAGGTAGTACATACTGCTTTGGGGATTGTGTGCACTGGCAGAATTGAAATGAAATCTTTATTGGGTAATGAAAAGAAGCAAGTCAATGATGGCATTTGGAGTGGACTCGCGGCATCACTAGGAACATGAGATCACTTTGTCAAACGAACCAAATATTTGGAAGAAAGGAATTTTAGGCATATCAAAGGTGGGCAGAAGAGGAAGAGAGATTGAATTGCACCATATTATCCCATCACAATCATGGTAAGATTGTCATAATGATCAGAGAAACTATGCACTGATTTTCAACCCAATCAGTTTGAGAAAGATTTGTCTCCATTTTCATATGGAGAAAGATGGTAAATAGGCTAAGCTAAACACTTAAGTTACCAGATCCAGGGCAAGAAGATATTAGGCAGTCACAGGAAGCATGCCAGAGATGGGAAAGAGACTACTAAGAAGGGAGAGAGGAAATTCTTAAAAATTTCTTGCCTACTAGACAATTGGGAAGAATTTTCAGTTAGTCAGTTGATGTAATAAAAGATGCAGCAAAAATATAAAATCAGTGCATACCAAGAAACTAGCCAGAGATGTGTAACTGGAAGGGAAAGGGCATCAAAATAGAGAGTTCAGATATTTTAAAAAGTATTCACAAGTGTTGCATCTGTTTGTTGTTTGGGGTGATAACAAGTAAGGAAGCAGGAAGGGCCTTTGCAGGGGTTTCACAGAAAGTTTTATTTCAGCCACACTGTGTGTGCAGAGTCCATGGGTCAGAGAACAAAAGGCCCAGAGCTGCTGAGGGGGTCCCACTTAAGAAACCTCAGAGACCAATTACCAGGGGACACGGGGGTGTCACAAGGGCGGGGTTAGGGCAAAGGGCCAACAGGGAAACAGGGTGGGAGTGACTCAAAGGCTGACAGGCAAGGAGAGGGCACAGGGCTGGAGGCCTCTCATTTTCCTTAATTGGGAATGCCTTCCTGGGTCTCCACAACTCCCCATTTCTTTATTAATTAAAAATGCTTTTTAAAAGGACATTAAAATTAAATGGTTGAGTAATTAAAAAAGCACAGATTTACAAAAACAATCAAAAACATTCATAAAACAGTTTTCTGAATGCAAGCTATTTTTTGAGTCCCCAATGTCTGAACAGATTTCTTGAAGCATCATGGAGCTGGTAGGAAGTTTTCTTGGCATGGCTTGTCAGGAAACTTGAGTCAGGAAAGGAATTTTTTAGAATGGACTGCTGATTGGTGTTTTGTGTGGCCTTTGCTTTTGGGTTGCTGCTGCAACTTGATGGTTGTTGACTTTGGGCTTTATTTCTTTGCTTGTCGTGTGAGGGACAATGTTTTTTAGTATGTGAATAGTAGTTGCAGTTTGGTGTTTGAAAGCTTCCTTGCACTGGGACTCCACCAGGCCCTGTAATATTGGCTGCTTGGGGGCCTTTTCTTCCCTGTACTGTATCAAATTCCACAAATTCTCCTACACTGTGGAGACATTTTCTGGGGTTTTTTTGATTGCAGTTTAATGGACAAACACATTTTCTTAGGTATCATTTCGGGCGACGAATCTATTTTTCACACTGAAGCATTTGACAGCTCCTAAAACTTTTGTGGCAATGACTTTTTTACTTTTGTCAGTGAGTTTGTGTTCATGGCTGTGTTGCTAGACGTGCTGGTGTAGGTAAGGTTGTTGCTGGCTGGGGTGTTGCCGTTGTTGCGCCCGAAGCGGCGAGCGCGGAGCCCGAGCGGGGCGGGCGGCGCCGTGCCCGCGGTGCGGTGTGTGCCGGCAGGGCTGGGTGCGTGGGGCTCAGCGGCGAGCCGCTTTCCCGCTCTCTTTTCCAGCGGCACAGGCGAGGGGGCAGCGCAGTTGTCATTGCCGCGGGTGGCGTGGCTTCCAGCGCGGAGCTTCCGCGGCTAGACCGCCGCTCCTGGCTCCCGTTTCACCGTTTGGCTTGGAGCTGGTGGGGTTGCCGAGAGCGGCGCCGGGGCGGCCCCGGCCCGGGCGGCGGCGGCAGCGGAATGGCCGCGGGTTTTGCGGAGAATGGCGGCGCCTGCTGTCCGCGCCGCGTCTGGAGGTGCCGTGGGCAACCGAAGCGAATGCGTTCACTCCACTGGACGCAGTCTCCCCCTCTGGTTTCGCAGAGCTCCCCAAGCCGTGCGACCACAGCGGGCTTGGCTGGTGCAGCCGTAATTCGCAAGATGGCTCCTGCGGCGCAGACCCATGGAAACTGAGGGGAGCGGCCTGGGACGCGGGGGGCGGGGTGGCGGGGTCCCAAACAGGGAGGCAGGGACCCGGCTAGGTAAGGGGAGCGAAGGGAAACACCGCGCCTCCAGCCATGCGGTCTGCGCCATTTTGTGAAGTGATAAGGGATAAACGTGGAGAAGAAAACTTTTCTTGCGACAGGAGAGAGGGTATAGGGAGAGGGGAACACGGAGGAGAGGTTTCTGGCTGGGGTTCAGCGTTTCCTGAACGTTCATCAGAAAGCTGAACACCTACAGCAATTAAACAAATCACGAGTTTTCATCACTGGAAAGTTTTCATTTTGCAGCTTGCTCCCAGCCCCATTCAGAAAATTACCGTTTAGAAATGTGTTCTGTGAAACGTCAGCATAATGTTCACACAACCAGTGTACCAAACACTTCAAATCCTCCTTTAAAAACTCAGAATTGCTGCGATGAAGAATGTTTTTAAATTGGAGATAGACTTCCCGCTTGGAGTAGATTATCTTACCGGCCTTTTCACCCCAAGCCTCTTCCCAGCACCCGAGAGTAAAAGGAGAAACAGCGGAGAGTGTCCCAAAGTTTCAAATTCACCACAGTGAGATCAAAAAGCACTCTCGGGGTGGTCCCTTCAGATGCATTCACAGAGCAGAGGTCCCTGTTCGGGTGCCATTTGTTGCATCTGTTTGCTGACTGGGGTGATAGCAAGCAAGGAAGTAGGAAAGGCCTTTGCAGGGGTTTCACAGAAATGTTTATTTCAGCCAGGCGTCTGCACTGCCCCTGGTTTAGAGAACAAAAGGCAGAAGGGTTGGAAGGAGAGCCGGTTAAGAAACCTCAGAGACCAATTACCAGGGGACACGGGGGTGTCACAAGGGTGGGGTTAGGACAAGGGCCAACAGGGAAACAGGGTGGGAGTGACCGAAAGGCTGACAGACAGGGAGAGGGCTCAGGGCTGGAGGCCTCTCCTTTAATTGGGAATACCTTTCTGGGTCTCCACAGGCAAGTTTTGAACAACAGTGTTTTCTCAATTTGTAATTAAAAATATATATTCTGTAATAAAAACAACATAAAAGTTGTTCATTAAAATAAAAGGACTACCAGGAGTTCAATAACAGAAAATAGAACCGGATTTGAGAGGGCACAAGTCATGCACCCATAGCCCACAAGAATGTCTTGATGGGATTAGTTTTAGCTGAGCCAGTTAACCATACTTAAGTATCCATTGTTCAATGTGTAAAAAGGATCTACTGATAAGGCAGAGGTTCATAGGTCAAAATATGTCTGCCAGGAAGAGGAGTCTTCTTCATTCCAATGACCACCGGAGGGCAAAGTACAATCACCTATCAACAGGCAGTGCAAGCGCAGACACAATTGCAAAAGGGACACGTATACCAGAAACAAGGGGTATAAAACCCAAAGGACTGAGAGAGGAAAGTGCACGCCGTTGGTGGAGTGCTAACTCCCGGCCACCCAGCGCTGCTTTTGCTTGTTACTGCTTGCTTAATAAATTCCACTTGTTGATGTACAATTGGCTCTGAGTCAGTGTGTGTGACAAACACTTATAACAAATTGGTACTGTGACTCGGATAAGGGCAACCCGACGGGAGACCTCCACCAGGGAGGCGCCCCGCTTTTAGCGGCCTTGGTGCTGCGTCCACCCTCCTGGACCCTTACCGACAAACCCTAAACTGGTAACAAGCAAAGGAAAACCGTTAAGCCCATAACCTTTGTGTACGAAGCCCCGGGCAAAGATGCAGGAAGCGTAAGTATATTTGGGAATCCGCTTGGTTGGGGTTGGGTATCCCAGGACACAGCAAATGAGACGCCCAGTGTAGGCAAAGTGAGTGCGGACCTCTGAGTAGTGCAGTTCCCAAATCCTGCCAGGGACTGGGCCACAAAAAGAGGGAAACGTGTGTGTGAGTGTTTGCTGGTGTTCTGGAAGATGGGACAGGGGAAAAGCAAGCCCTCTGATCCCATGGGTAAGGGGACCCCAGTAAAGCTTCCCCAGATACCCCCTGAGAGTCTGTTAGGGATGATGATTAAATATTGGAATGATTATCCTTCTAGGAAAGGGAAGGATAAGGTCAAAATGATACATTATTGTATGGAGGTGTGGGGAGGGAAACAAATCTGTGGAGATAACCTGTTTTAGCTGGTATTCGGAAGTTCCGAAGACTGGATTTGCCAGGCGTTAAATATTTATGTAAACTCTAAAGAATCATTTTGCCTGGAAGAAAGCGAATATGCTGCCCTTTAGATAGTGGGAGAAACTAGGACTAGATTGTTTGCCATAAACACCTGGGGAGGGAAAAAGAAATCTAAACGATCCAAGGAGGTTCCGACAGCTTCCCCCCCGCCATACATATCTCCTCCTCTCCCAGTTCCCCCACCTCCCCAGGCACAAGTGCTAGAGTCAGATCATGAAGAAGAATCCGGAGAACGAAAATTGGGGAACTGCGAGTTAGGATCCGAAGGTAATCGACGGATCACTCGCAGCTAGTCTAGGAGGGATAGAGAAGGTCCAACCCTGTATCCATTAAGAGAAGTGGGCCTGGGGATGATCCCGAATCCAAATGCTGGACAACAGGACAGCCTGCCCAAACACCGGGCATAGGCTATGTAGAAGTGCCCCTTAATTGTGGAGATGTTAGAGAATTCAAGAAGAAGATGGGACATTTGCTAGAAAATCTCCTTGGAGTGGTGGAAAGGGTTGATAAATTTCTGAGTCCCAATATATATACATGGGATAAAATGCAGTCTATCATAGGAATTTTGTTCTCTTCTGAGGAAAGGAGAATGATCAAAACAGCGGAAATGAGAGTGTGGGACAGGGACCACCAGGCAGGTCCCCAAGCTGATGTGAAGTGGCCATTGCAACGCCCCAGCGGGTATAAGCAAAATCCACAGCACTGAGCCCATATGACAGATTTAAGAATTATCCTAGTCCAAGGAATCCAGGAATCTGTCCGTCAGGGACAAAATGTAAATAAAGCCTTCTGTAAAAGCCAAAAGAAGGATGAGGACCCTACTGAATAGATAGAGAGGCTCTGGAAGTCATTTGAACTATGTTCCGGGGTGAACCCCGATACTCCAGAAGGTCAAGTGTTATTAAAAACCCAATTTGTAGCAAAATCTTGGCCTGACATCAGGAAAAAGTTAAAAAAAAAATAATAAAAAGTTTGAAGATTGGCATGATCGTGGTTTAGACAAATTGTTGTGGTAAGCGCAGAAGGTGTATGTCTGGAGAGAGGAAGAAGGATATAAGAAGCAGGCTAGAGTAATGATGGCAGTAGTACATGAGGGGCAACGGGTAACAACTAATTGATTCTCCTAGAAGGGGGGCCCTCCTAGAACCAGAAATGTGCCTAGAGAAAAGGATGGTACCTAGGGGACTTGTTATTATTGTGGAAAGAGAGGGCATTTTTGGAGAGAGTGTCGGAAAGTGATTGCGGATGAGAAAGAATTTAAGGAAGATTAAGGGGGTCAGGGGCTCTATTTGCTGGGGACCCGAGAAAGATCAGAGCCCCTGGTAAAACTGAAAGTAGGTCCCCAACAACAGGAAATTGAGTTTTTAATTGACACTGGAGCGGAAAAGTCAACAGTACAAAACCTCCCTTTAGGATGTAAAATATCAAAAAAAAAAAAAAAATCCAAGCTGTGGGGGCGAAGGGAAAACCTTTTAGTGTACCTGTGATTAAAGATTTTGTGAAAGCAGTTCAAAATCAGGTTTAGGAACCTTCCTGTTGATACCTGAAGCAAATTACAGTCTTTTGGGAAGAGAAAGGTTTAATTAATTCCCAGGGAAAAGGATTAATTCATGAAAATTTAGTAAGGAGAATTTTACAAGCTCTAAAGTGGCCCACTGAAATAGCTGTGGTCCATGTAAAAGGGCACCAGACTGGAGTAAACAATCGAGTAAGGGGAAATAACCTAGTGAATCACGAGGCAAAGACCGCAGCCCTCATAGTATTAAAAGAAAAGGCCACAGGAGCTAAGAAAAATTGACCCTTTTGTGGAGGAAAAAAAAAACAAACAAAAAAAATTAAACTAATTACCTTACATACTTTGCTGGGAAAAATTCCAAAATAAATGGAATAAAATGTGTCTCTTTAAATCCCACAAAGACACATTGTTATTATCACAGGCCAATTCAAATACTCATATTCACCGAGAGGGAACAACAAAAATCAAATAAAATGGGGGTAGTGAAGAGGAGAAATAAATGAGAATTGCCAGACGGGTCGCGAGGTTCTTCCCAAACCGGTAGCCTGAAGAATTTTAAAAGCCATTCACTGCATAACTCACTGGGGTACACAAGCCTTGATAGATCAATTTGCTATTAAATATGTCTGTACTGGAATGTGTAACTTAGCCAAACAGGTCACACAACGATGTTTAACCTGTCAAAAGGTGAATAAGAAGCAGTGGAGACAACGGGAAGCTGGGGGAAGGGATTTAGCGTACAGACCTTTTTCACACATTCAAATTGACTTTACTGATTTGCCTAAGGTAGGGAGATACAAACATTTGTTAGTAATAATTGATAATTTAACCCATTTTTAAAAGCTTTTCCTACCTCTAGATCAACTACATAAGCAGTAGTGAAAATTTTGCTAGAAGATATGATCGCTCGATATGGGTTAATAGAGGTGATAGATTTGGACAGGGGGCCACATTTATATCTAAAATTGCTAAGGAGATTCTTTCAGCCCTGGGGACAAAATGGAAGTATCACACTCCTTGGCACCCACAGAGTTCGGGGAAAGTAGAAAGAATAAATGAAGAAATAAAGAAACATCTAACCAAGCTGATGTATGAAACACAATTATCTTGGATAAAATGTTTGCCTTTAGCTTTGCTAAATATACGCACTCAACCCCTGACCGATGTAGGGATTTCCCCCTTTGAAATGCTTTACGGAATGCCGTATAATATGGATGCCCCAGCGGATCATCCCGAGATAAGTAATCAACAAATTAATCATTACATAATACAGCTGACACAAGCTCGTGATAAACTTAGAAAGGCTGGATTATTGGTACAAAGACCTCCTCTTGACTTAGCGATTCACAATATAAAAGTGGGTGATAAGGTTTTGGTTAAAACATGAAAAGAAAATACGTTAACTGCAACTTGGGAAGGTCCCTATGTTGTGTTACTCACTACAGAAACTGCCATCAGAACCGCGGAAAAAGGCTGGACTCATGCAAGCAGGATAAACGGACCTATACACCCCTCCTCCGAGGAACCCTGGAAAGTAACCAGTGCTCCAGGAGATCTTAGAGTCACCCTATTACGGACTTAAATGAACACTGTGAAGGTAGTTTGGGTAAAATGAGACAGCAAAATTAAGTATAACTACTTGATAACTGGATATTTCAAGATATATTGCTCGAACAAGGACTGTGGCTGTTATCCATTTGTATGTTTTGTTTGTAAAATTTGCCAAGGACGGTGGTGGGTCCATTGTTGGAGAGGAAGTCCACCTAGCGGTGTTTGTAAGAATTGCTATCAACTAGAAAGGGAGCTTACTGAAAGGATTTTACGTGAAGGGGAAGAGAGTGGAACATTGCCCCAAGGATCTCGAATTTGGTGGAAGGTATTCACAAGGGGGGGCAAGGCCAGAAAATTATTGCTTCCATCCTAATGAACCAGTTCCTTTTATAGCTAAAATCATTAAGGGAAATGGTAGAAAAGCAGTACCTGGGGTCTGGTGTTCTTCACCGCAAGTGAAGGATAAGAACTGGGAATCCTATAAAAAGAGGCAACAAAAACGACATGGTCCTCCTGAAAAATACCCTTGCTGCCGAGAAGATGGTTCCCCTCGCGGCTCAAAGCAACTGAGTCGACGAGCGAGGCAGAGGGATAAGAAAAGGTGGAGGAGAGAACCCACAGATTGGAACAATTCAGAAATGTTCCGAGAACTGCCTCAAGGATTTTAAATCCCAGGAATCACTCATAGACCGAGGTGAGGGGTGCAAAAACAAAAATTTTACATTAGGACACAAAGGAATTGGGAATAAAAGTCCACCAGGATCACACCCTTCTTGGCAGGTTATGAAAAGTTTAGCTGTAATATATATACAAATCAGCCAAGTAGATGCTTATGCGAACAAGCATCAACCTTTCAAATGGTCCCTAATTCAATGGAATGATCAACAGGTGTTACAATCAAAGGTTATAACTGGACCCCCAAGTTTTACCAGTCAGCTATGTGACCTAGTACCCATAAGCCCTTGTCTAAATAAGTTAGGATTCTATTTTTGTCCTAGTTCAAATTCCGGAAAATCATATTGTAATTATCCTTCAGAATATTTTTTGTGCCTATTAGGGATGTAAAACAGTCGCCTTTGGTTGGACACCGGGTGGCATCCAAGATAAATTTATCAGTGTAGAATGGGGCCCGCGGGGATGTACTCCTCCAAATACGCATTGGAGCGGAGGAACTGTCTCAGCAGGAAACTGCAATCATCTTTTTCATCAACATAAGGCAACCAGAGGATGCGGGATGGTTAACAGGTAAAACCTGGGGAGTGAGGTATAGGGAGCCAGGGTGAGACCGAGGAGGATTAATACTAATAAAGAAAAAAATAGCCCCAAATGACCTGGTAGGTGTAGGTCCTAACCCAGTGGTAAAGGAGCCCCCGAAACTGAAGCCTGACATTGAATCAATAGATAATACCACTACCAAATCAGAGGATAACACTTTTTCCACTGGCCTCCCCACTGATACCCCACTTCCTAATAGCCCTTTGTGGAATTTGCATTCTGCAACTTTTAGTGTGCTCAATGTAACCCAGCCTAACCTAACTGAGCATTGTTGGCTATGCTTTAGCATTAAACCACCGTTTTATGAAGCTATTGGGGTAATTAAAAAAAGCTAAAAGAATAAACGGAAGTAACCCCAGTCAATGTAACTGGAAAGAACCTAGCAGGCCGGGGATTACTCTGGCCTCTGTAACAGGAAAAGGCTGATGTGGATGCAGCACCTTTGTGGGGTGATAACTAGTGCCAAGAAAAAAAAGAAGCCCCTGCCAAATGGTTAATACCTACAGAAAATGCAAAATGGATCTGCAGTGTAGGAGGACTAACACCATGTATCTCTCTGGACAACTTTAATGAAACATCAGACTATTGTGTACAAGTTGTAGTGGTCCCCAAAATTATATACCATCCAAAGGAATATGTATATCAAGCCCAAAATACCCCAGAACTTCATTTACAAAAAAGAGAGCACTTTACAGCCCTTACTGTGGCCACACTTATGTTGGTGGGCACTGCGGGAGCTGGTACAGGAATAGCTTCCCTAGTGAGACAAACAACAGAGTTTAATACATTAAGGATAGCCGTAGATGAAGATTTAGCTAGAATAGAACAATCAATCACGGCCTTAGAAAAATCTGTTCAATCTTTATCTGAGGTAGTATTACAAAACTGAAGGAGGCTAGATTTAATCTTCCTTCAGCAAGGAGGACTGTGCGCAGCACTTAAAGAAGAATGTTGCATTTATGCAGATCATACCAGGCTTGTTAGAGATACAATGGCTAAATTGAGAGAAGGGCTAGAGCAAAGAAAGCGAGAAAGAGAAGCTCAACAGTCATGGTATGAAACTTGGTTCAACAGTTCTCCTTGGCTTAATACTCTGTTATCCACAGTTGCAGGTCCTTTGTTATTTCTAGTATCTTTAATAAGCTCATAGAAATTGTCAAAGGGCATTTAAAGGCTGCTCACCTGATGTTTAATTAAAGCTAAATACGAACACATCTTAAATGATGAGGAGGTGGGAGAAGAACTTGCACTGAGCTATCAGGAATTAAAAAGATTTAATGAACAAATTATGAAAGAAGAAAAGGAGGGATTGTAATAAAAACAACATAAAAATTGTTCATTAACATAAAAGGACTACCAGGAGTTCAATAAAATAACAGAAAATAGAACCGGATTTGAGAGGGCACAAGTCATGCACCCGTAGCCCACAAGAATGTCTTGACAGGATTAGTTTTAGCTGAGCCAGTTAACCATACTTAAGTATCCATTGTTCAATGTGCAAAAAGGATCTACTGATTAGGCAGAGGTTCATAGGTCAAAATATGTCTGCCAGGAAGAGGAGTCTCCTTCATTCCAACGACCAGCGGAGGGCAAAGTACGACCCCTATCAACAGGCAGTGCCAGCGCAGACACGATTGCAAAAGGGACACGTACACCAGAAACAAGGGGTATAAAACCCAAAGGACTGAGAGAGGAAAGTGCACGCCGTTGGTGGAGTGCTAACTCCCGGCCACCCAGCGCTGCTTTTGCTTGTTACTACTTGCTTAATAAATTCCACTTGTTGATGTACAATTGGCTCTGAGTCAGTGTGTGTGACAAACACTTATAACATATTCTATTTCTCAATTAATTTATTCATATTTAGAAATCAGAGCTAGATTTTGGGGTGTTGTACATTCAATAAGTTCATTTAATAGCAGAGTGATGCATTCATTTGTTTATCCTTATTTAAGATGATAAAAATTAAGTATAATGAAACTTACTAGGAGTCAAGCCTTACAATTTTTTTTTCAATATAGAAAGCTTCACTCAATGTGAGTGAAAGCTGTAGTATCAAAGTAGTCTAAAATTTTGACTTCAGAATTTAGATCTTATATAATTGTAAATGGCTGCTGAAAAAACCCAAAGTCTTCTACACTACACATTCCACCACTTGGATAAAAAAGTGAATCAATTGCTTATTGCCTTTTGAAAAAATTAGGATTCAACTACCTCTTTTCTTTCTTCTGTCAATATTGCTTTTTTGTACTTAGAATGGTGCTATTTATGTCCTCTCAGTAGAAAACAGTAGATTTGAATTTGCATGATCAGAAGTGAAAAATAACCTTCTTTCTTCCAGTACATAATCTCAAAGTGAATAAAGCAACAACAACAAAAAACACAACACATAAAAAAGCAAAAAAATAAGCAAAAAACCCAAAAAACAAAAACCCCACAAAAGACCAATAAAACAAACAAAAAATCCCAACCAAGGAACAGTGATTATCAGTTTAGTGACAGCAATCAATATCCCTAAACTGGGGCACTCACTCTTTATTACTCTAACAGTGATCTGCTTTTCATCAGTGTAGACCATATTTTATTTATTCCTTCTGTATGAACTAAGCCACAAATACAGAGCTAATGTCAGAATTATGTCAGTTTGTGAAACAACTCTTTTAAAAAGTGTTGATACCTAATTTAAAAAATCGGTTTAAAAATCAGTTTCTTCAAAGAAATATTTTAGAATTGGTGACACTCACTTGAAATATGATGAAGAGGAAATAAAATAATGTGATTGTAATGAGAATTAAATTGGGATTTGTCTATACTAATTTTCTGATATACCATAATAAGCAGAAGATTCCAAGACAATCATAAAATATTTATTTCATTTTATACTTTGTTCCCTATAAAGTCTTTTATAAAAATTACAGCAAGAGAACCCAGGAGTATAAAAACTGCTACTTCCTATAGATCGTAATGACTGGAGTTGTGACTAGAGAAAACTGGAATATATAAATAATTTTTTAAAATAATTGTTTTTAAAAGAGAAAGTTAACTAAACCATCCTGAATATATGAGCAATGTGTGCCCAACATAGTTCATGAATGGGTGAAATATTTTCATGTTTATTCTTTTGTTCTTCCCGATTTTAAGTATGCCAACATGTGACACGGGGAAGAATTATAAATCTTGAGTTTTGGAGAGAAGAAGAGTGTACTGGAGGGAGCTTGAAATATAAAAATTTGGTAGTTATAAGATGTGATTACCAACTGTGTAACAGTGACAGAATGCTTATGCTATATCCTTATTTGGAAAAAAAAAAAGGCAGTGAACAGTGGAACAGGATACTTCAAAAAATTGAATCTCAATAACACTACACAAAGATAATGAATATCACCTCTGGCAGAATCAACTTAAAGCAGAAAAGCTGAAAAAATGTAAAACAAAACCAAGTGTAAAGGCTGTAGAATGCTCATCTGAAAAACCCCCATGTCCCATAGAGAGATGAAGAGATTATAACAATTTAGTGGTTTCCAGAGCTCTCTGAGTTATTTCCTTACAAATGTGGTTCATGTAAAGTCATAGAAAAAAACAACAGGGAAAGGAAGTCTCAGTATTGTTTGGGTTTAATCCCAGTTTAAGAAGATGGATATTAGCAAATACAAACTGAAATGCTACAGGAAGACAACATAAATATTAGAGTCCTGGTGAAAGTCACACAGGAAAAAGAAGTAAAAACAACTGAACAAATGAAACAACACCACTACCAGCAGCAACAAATAAACAAAAACATACAAAAATCCCCAAAACAAACAGAATAAAACAACAACAAAAAATCCAATCTCCCTCCAAAACCCACAAAAAACACTTCTCTGCTTTTCTGGTATACCTAAGTTGGTAAAACATCTGCTGATGATGCAGATAGGGATCCAGTAAAAAGTTCTTTTGACAGTTTTATTTTTGTCATCAGTCATAATCAATGATAATAAGACCAAAAAAAAAAAATCATCCTGATGGATGTATGTTTAGACGCTCTCTTTCAGCATACTTAAACCATCAGAACTAACTCCATATAGGAACTATCCTTTGCTGTAGTAAGGGCATGAAAGAGTAAATCGTTATCTAAAACCAAACACTTGGTAATGTAGGAGGGGAATAAAACATGGAGTGGATGGAAGAGGAAAAAGTAATTACAGATTTAAAATATATAGGGAATGCTTAAATATGTAGATTCTGCTGTCATCATCAAATCGTTGCTGACTCACCCTTCTGCAAATCCCATCAAACTGTGTGAGTCAAGGTAATTTTGCAAGATGTGCAGTTTAGCACAGAACAACCCTGACTACAGCATTAAAGAGAAGACATGAAAGACATGAAAAACAACACTGAAAGATAGAGAACATCTGAACTTAAGACAAAGCAAAATAAAAACTGAGGTGTTAATATTTATCACTGGAATTTGGAAGGAAAGGGTAGATAGTACTAAATTGAACAGATGCCAATCTTTAATAAAGACAGTAACAGAAAGGATGCTGAAGCTTTAACAATTACAGAAGAACTCATTCGCAATGGTATCCCATGGTTGAAGGTGAAGCATGTAGACAATCTTAATACAATCTGGACTTGATGTTGAAACAGAGAGGAACTTTGTTATGACACTTTTCTACAAACTTTCACTTCCCTCATGACAGACAGTACTAATACCAGCTCCAATGGACACGCTGCAGGACAGAGCTAAGGCTGAGGTGAGGGCTTAACTTGTCTGAGAGGCACTTAAATTAAAGATGTTATCTAAGAAAATACAATAATTATGCCTGGCATTGAGGAGTGAGGAAAAAAAGTATAAAAAATAGCTCTGTGAACACCAAGGTCAGAAAATGAGAGGGAGGATGTGATCCAAGGCTAAGAACAGATTCCTGTGAGGAATGGCAACTCATGGAGGATGCATGACAGAGGAGAATGTGAGAGGGATGAACGGAGACGAACCTCAAGGTCATGATTATGAGGCCATGAGGTGTTCCCCACCACCCTGAAGGGACTCAGTGTAGCAGATGATCACTTCCAAAAGGGCAGGAGAGGAGACTGGAATGAAGAAGAGGAGCTGAGCCTGGGAAAGAGATGCAGAGAAGGGTCAGGAACATGTTTTCTACAGATGTGCATATATTTCCTTATTTTTTATTTGTTTCCAAATACCTGAATGAATACTCAGATATTTAATAGGTATATTTAATAGGTAATAATGAAATTTAAATTTCCTGAGCTGAGTCAATTTTGTCCATGACAGTGATTAGTAAACCAGTGTCTACCTAAATACACAGGCTTTCTTACTCCTGCTCAAGTTCCTAATTTCCTTTCTCCTCCTGAAAGGAGAAGGCAAGTTATTGATTGTCACTGTGGGTGCTTGGCCCCACTGATGTATCTTCATTTACTGCCTTGAAGCTGGTGGTGCAAAAAGGGAAGAGAACACAAAAGGATATAAATAACTAAACAAGCAGGAAAAAAACCACAACCTCTTCTTCTCTGAATATATTGAAATAAAAAGCCAAAATGAATACTGGTAGATTCAGCAGAACAGACCTTAGAAAGTTTAAGAGAGAAAAGGAAAAAAAGAGTGAAAATTCTAAATTAATATTTGTAAGCTTTACAATATTAATTTATTATTTCAATTACTGCAGAAGTATAAGAACTGGACAACAGACCGTAACATTTTGCTGTTGTCCCCTGTCTCATCACTTTACATTTTTAAGAACAGAAGGTCTAGTAGTTTTATGTGGCGTGTTGCTCACAATGGAGCAGGTTTCTGGAAGTAACCAGGTGATGATGAGGGCATAAAGTTCATGGAGAACTACAGTTAGTGGCGAGGTTTAATCTTGGAACAATTCGCAAAGGACTGTCTCCCATGTGAGACAGTCCATATTGAGGCAGGGGAAGAGTATTAGGAGGGAGAATCAGCAGAGACAACATTAAATGAACTGGCTGTGAACACCATTTTCTGTCCCCCTGTGCTGCTCAATGGGAAGGACGTGAAAAATGTAAGTAAAGTCAAGCATGAGAAGAAAGGAGGAGTGGGAGGAAAATGCTTTGAGATTTGTTTGTGCTTCTCATTTTCCTGCTCTTACTTTTCACTGGCAATTAATAAAATCGGTTTTCTCAGGCTGACTGTTTTGCCCATGACAGTAATGGATGAGAGATCTCCCCCTCTCCTGTGTTTATACTGAGCAATGAAATATTGTCATATTTCCTTTCCCCTGTCCAGAAGAAGGGGAGTGATAGAGCATCTTGGTGGGCACCTTGTGGCTAGCCAATGTCAACCCACTACAGCAGGCTATTAAAACTAAAGTCTACCCAGGTGAATCTGTAAAAAAACTATGGTGTAAAAAGCATACATAGACATTTAATACATAAGAGACAGTTTAGTGATCTAGATGTTCTTCACTGGTGAATGCTATCTCCCTTCCAAACCTTTGTAGCAGAGCTTTTCCTGCTTAGATTTTGCATTTATTCTGGGGTGAAACACTATTTGTTTGAAACTTTCTTTCAGCTCATTGTATTTCCAATAACCTGTCTTTTCCTGTTTCTATCCCTGTCTGTGTTTAGGCCAAAATTTTTATATTTGTGTATCAGTTTGTATAGTATAGGGGTTTTGTGTAAAAGCTCTGTATAATTAATGTAATGTGAACCTGTTTTGTTGTGTAACTTAGTTACTTTGCCTCATCAGTTCATTTCAAATCCCATCTGGAGAGACCTCTGTTCTTCCTCACTCATTATTTTGTTTTGCCTTCTCTTAGTGTTTATCTCGAGTTCTGTTATTAATGTTATTAAGTGCTCAAAAATTATTTCCAAGGAAAATTAATGTATTCCGTTTTGAATATTATATTACTGAGATGACAGAATAATCACATTTAGGAAACCACTTGATTATCAATTTCAAATGATTTCTCTTTGAAAATCTCCAGTCTTGCCTCAAGTGAGAGGGTAGGTGGGGATGCTGAGCATTTTCTCCTTATCCAATTCCTTGCTTCGTATAGCCTTCTTCTATCTGCCTTAATTTCTTTTGTCTAAATTAAAGTCATAATAATTTCCATCTTTCTATTTATAGAAGCAGCTTCAAGCCTCTAAAAGTTGTTACCTTGTTAGCATGGACACACATAATCACAGGATGATTATATGCAGGTGCTGGTATTGAAGAGCTCTGGGAACCAGGGTACAAACCCAAATCTGACTCCGACATGGATTCAGGATGAACATGTTTTGTACCCCTTTCCTTATATAACTATATATTAATTATTAAACCCACATTGTTCTGTTGTATACGCTGATCTTATCCAAGCATGAATTCTTGTAATTTTCATCAGGTTCCCCCAGACACCTTTTCTCATGATTCTTATTACAATTAAACAATAACTATATTCAACTACCAAACAATCGTATCATCTATCATATGGTGATTACACAGGTGCAGTTTCACCTGATCTAATTTGTTCCCAGGGCCTAGTTCCCATTTCCCAGGGCCTAGTTCCCATTTCCAGGCCTACCACACCCAACCTTTCTTACCATCCCCTGTATTTATACAATTCCTATGATTTTGGAAACATTTTAACCCTATGCTATCATTTGCCCCCTTTGAAAGTATTTTCACTTCAGTATAAAAAGTGCAAGTGCTTTCACTTGATACAGTCCTTTTGGCTTCTGAGTTTATACTTGATGTTCATCTTCAAATCCATGGTTGTTATAACCATGGTCATGGATGTTGTCACAAACCGAGGAACCTGAAGATGATGGGTGTGGATTTGTGTCCTGTGTCAGTGTCTTCATTATCTTTTGGTTCCAGGATGTCCTTTTCTGTATTTCTCTTTTCAGGATGTTGTAGACTAACCAAATCACTAAGAACATAATTAGTAAGATTACCGAACTCTCAATGATAGACCTAACCCATGAACTCACATTTCATCCTAACCCTTCGAAGATTTTGTCTAACCAGCTCGTAGTCAAGTCCTTTTGTTCTTCTTGTGCCTCATACTCTATTTGTTTCCACTGATTGATGTAATATTCTACATCTGCAGTTACATTTGGGATGTGGATGAAGCAATGATCAATTTGTCCTTTTAAAAATCCACATACCCCATGCTCTTTCAGGAGTAATGTATCTAAGGCCAATCGATTTTGTAAAGTTTCTTTTGTGGTTGCTTGTAATTGCAAGTTTAGTTCTTTAAATCCTTCCTGGGTGACTCTTGCTAGTCTATCTACTTGACCTGTCAGTTTATAAAACATTTCTCTATTTTGGTAGTTTGCTATAGGACTGAATAAAGACTCTTAGGGCCCATCCAAATTTCACTCCACTAGAGGGTTCTTGCCAAGTTTTACCCTGATCTGGAACTTCTTGTCTTTTTCTTATATGCAGAAGTTCATGTTTTCCATTAAATGGGGATTTTTTTCCAAACTGGACATAAAGTGGGGAGGCCCAGGGTAATTTGTTTTACTTTCCTGTCTACAGGCAGATGTGTTGTCCAGGTACCATCACTTGTTGCTCATACAAATTGTCCTGGACTTCGGATTGTACTCTTGCCACATCCCACTATTATCTTATAATACACTTTACCTTGTTTGTGTTTGATCCGTCTACAGACACAACCAATTTTCAAGGCTACTGCTGGTGGTAGCATTTGTTTTATCTTCATGTCGTCAGAAGTGCAATCATAAGTTTTATTACATGTCCACCAACTTACTTTTTCTGCCTTTATTTTATTGCTAGGCGCAGTGTTTATCACTGCTGGATCTGTTTCATTCTCAGGGCCTTCCCATTTTGATGCACCAAGGAGTATCTGCCATATATTGAAATTTCTGATGTTTCATACTCATTTCATACTCATGGACCATGCACTGTCCCAGGATTCCATTTGACCTTTCTGTTTTTCCTCACTCTTCCATACAAGAGTGGTCTCTGTGATATTCTATTTAATCTTTTTATAGTGTGGCAAGAAGCATTCCAGTTTGTGAGGTTTTGATCTTCAACTCATCATTCTATGATTTGTCCTATCTTTTCATGACTTGAAATACAGTCCTGTTTCCTCAAAGGCCTCATCCATTTCCCTATTACCTTCCAGGTCTCTGACTATTTGCCTCAACTCTGGTGCTTGTTTACATGCAATTGTTTTGTTCTTTTGCATTTCAGGTAATTTTGACATTATGATTCCCCAGCTTATTGGGTTTCCCGCTGCCTTTGGTATTGGCAGACAAGCAGTTATTCTACTGGTGTATTGCATTTTGGCAAAATCTTTGACTAATCCAATCATTACATTCTCAGCCTGAGTTGCATTGGAAACCTTTATCACCTGAGTTTCTGTCTGGACCTCCCTCTTCATTCTAGAATGAAGAGTGGTCAGCTGATCCTTTTGCTTTCCATATCCCAAAGCAACATTAATTCCAGCTGGTGACATTAATAACCATAAAATTAGCATTGGCACAACTCCTGACATCATTTAAAACAATTAAAGACATCTTATCTGCAGCTTTGTTGGTTCCTACAGCTTGTGCAGTCCACAGTCCAGCACAGACTTTCTTCATTCAGGTATAGTGTATCCAGGGATCCACTCCAGCCACCTTGACTGCTGTGAAAGTGGTCAACAGCATCTGATAGGGTCCACTCCACCTCTCTTTTAATTGTACTTCATTCCAAGTCTTAATGTACACGTTGTCTCCTGGATGGATGTCGTGAATTGGATTCTCAAGAGTCAGCAGCCTATTCCACATGAGGGTACTCTGGAGCTGAGCTAAAGTTTTCCCAAGAGACAGAATATAATTATACACTTCCTGCTTCCACGTGATATATATACATTTGGATTATGTTTGGGAGATTCATATGGCTTCCCATACAGTATCTCATAAGGAATTACTGACATCCCATTTCTAGGCTTTATCCGAATCCTCAACAGTGCTATGGGTAAAGCTTGTGGCCATTGCAGTTTGGCTTCTTGGCATATTTTACTGATTTGTCTCTTTAATGTCTGATTCATCTTCTCTACCTGTCCACTTGACTGGGGTCTCCATGGTGTGTGGAGGTCCCAAGTTATTCCTAGCAAGCTGCTCACTTCTTTTACCACTGTGCTTATAAAATGTGGGCCCCTATCTTATGATATCCCTATAGGCACCCCAAATCTGGGAATGATCTCTTGTAGTAACCATTTAACTGTTTCTTTTGCTTGGTTTGAGTGACAGGGAAGGGCTTCTGGCCATCCAGAAAATGTGTCATCCCCCACTAACAGGTATTTGTATCCTTGAGTTCTTGGTAACTCTACAAAATTTACCTAGTAGTAGTCTCCTGGTTCTAGCCCTACTTGAATTCTTCCTACCTGTGCCTGTCATCTAGCCACTAGGTTGTTTCTCAAGCAAATCTCACATTTTGTCATTACTGATTTTGCCATTGTTAACATTTGTACTGAGATTAAATTTCGTTTTAGCAATTTCACCAAAGCTTCTGCACCCCAATGACATTTATTATGTTTAACTTGTAGAACTTCTCTCATTATCAAGGTGGGGTACCACTATTTGCCTTTGTGTAGTTGCATACCATCCTTCTGAATTCTTTTGTGCATTGAACAAATGTCCCAGTCTCTCATCTTCTGCTGAATATTTTGGTTTTGGAGATGGATTGAATTGAGATATATTAAGTTTTAAAGGAATCAATGCCACTGCTGTTTGCACCTTTCGAGCAACCTGTCAGGCTGCCCAGCCTGCCTTTCGATTCCCCTAACAAATTTTAGAACCTCCTAATTGGTGTGCTTTACAGTGTGTAATTGCCACTTGCTCAGGCTTTTGCACTGCTTTTATTAATTGCAGGATTGTATCTTGATGTTTAATGTGCATACCCTGAGAAGACAGCAGTCCTCTTTTTTCCACAGTGCTCCATGCACATGCACCACTCCAAAAGCATATTTTGAGTCAGTCCATACGTTCACATTTTCCCCGCAGTCAATTCTAGTGCTTTGGTTAAGGCAAACAGTTCTGCCCTTTGGGCAGATGTATTTGGTGGTAATGCTTTTGCCTCAACTACTGTACTGATTGTTGTTACTGCATATCCAGCGTATCTGGTTCTGTTCCGCATGAAGCTGCTTCCATCTGTGAATAGCTCCCACTCTGGTTGCTCTAATGGGTCATCTTTTAGGTCTTCTACACAGTCATGCTCTAATGGGCCTTCTTCAGTTGTGGTACCTAGGAACAAGGTTGGATTCAAAAGATTAGTTGTCTTTAATGTGACATCATCCTGCTCGGTCAGGATTACCTGGAATTTTATCATCCTGTTTGGAGATAGCCAATGGCCCCCCTTTTGCTCTAAAACAGTGGTTACCGTGTGTGGCACATAGACATCTATGTGTCTTCCCATCGTGAGCTTCCTGGCTTCTTGTATCAACATTATAGTGGCTGCAACTGCCTGCAGACATGAAGGCCATCTGGCACTTACATTGTCAAGTTGTTTGGAAAAATAGCCCACCAGCCTTTTCCAGCTTCCCAAACACTGCATCAGGACTCCCCGTGCCAGGCGCAGCCTTTCATGCACAAACAGCTTTAGACAGATCAGGTAGCCCTAATGCTGGAGCAGTTGTCAGTGTTTCTTTCAATTTTAGGAAGGATTCTTTCTGTGGTTTGCCCCAGGTGAATGGCTGCATCTTCTGAGCTTCATACAGGGGTTTGGCAATTAGCCCATAGTCCATGATCTACAGATGACACCACCCTGCCATCCCAAGGAAGACTCACAGCTTGTGGAGACTCTGGGGCTGTGGAATAGCACAAATAGCTTGGATAGAGTTAGTACCTAGTTTTCTCTGTCCTTGTGAGGTTTCACATCCCAGGTAAATTGCAGTCTGTTGGGAAATTTGTGCCTTTTCTCTAGACACTTTATCTTCCCATTCCCAGTGAATTCAAAATCTTAATTGTTACTTTCATGCAGGTTGCCTTTTCTTCTGTTGCTATCAATATATCATGAACATACTGCAACAAAAGGTATTGGTCTCTTACTACTTGCCCCTCTTTGGTCCAGATCTCTAGCTCCTTTGCCAGTTGGTTTCCAAACAAGGTCAGGCTGTTCTCAAATCCTTGGGGTAGTCGTATCCGGGTGAGCTGGGTCTTTCTTCCATTTCCTGGATTTTCCCACTCAAAGGCAAAGTTTCCTACTTTCTTTGTCAAGGGGTATGCAGAAGAAAGCATCTTTTTGATCAATTACAGTAAACCATTCATATATCTCTTTTACACATGTCAACAATGTGACCTGGATGAATGTCAGTAGTTATTTCATTTATTGCCCTTAGATCCTCTACTAGCCTATAATCCCCATCGGGTTTCCTTATGGGGAATATTGGTGTATTATATTCTGATTCACATTCTTCTAGAATTTGATATTTTAAGAATTCATCAATAATCTTCTCTATTCCTTGGTGGGCTTCTATTTTTATAGGATACTCTTTGACCTGTACAGATTTTGCAATATACTGTTTGCAATGTGCACTGTTTCAAGTCCAACCCTTGCATAACTGGCCTTCTGCGGCGGCCCCTGCCAAACCCACCCCTCCCCATAGTTCTGCCTCAGCTGCTTCTAGCACCTCCCCTTGAATTTCCTTGTACTATTGCCAAGAGATTTCACCCCTGCTGCTTGTTAACCTTTTTTCCTCTATTGTTATAAACCTTCCAAGCTACCTCAAGTAACCTGTCCAAACTTCTTAACTCCCCCCCGCCCCTCCCAGTCTCTGCAACTCCCTCCCAATATCATCCCATGATTGACCAAGAAAGACAAGAGCAAGCTGAATTTTCACCTGTTCTGCATCTACCCGGAGGTCAGTATATTTCCTGGCTGCTTCCCCAAGTCCATCCAAAAAGGCAGCTGGAGACTCCCCCCCTTTCTTGCCTGATCTTATATAATTTGGACCAATTCACAGCTCCAGGCATGACACCCTGAACCCCCCTCCACCTGGGTCCACCCTCAATATTTCCCCAGCCCCATCATATTCACTCCAGGTGGGCCACTAGGATACTACAATGGTCCTCGGTAGGAAAGTTATAATCCAAAGTCCCTGTTACTAGCCCATTGCAAATTTCTTCTCTCACCCTTTCCCTGGCTGCTCTAACTACCATTTCCTTTCTGGTAGAGCTCATTAGAGTATCTAATATAACTTGGATGTCATCCCGGTCCAGATTTTGAGTTTTCAGAATCATTTTCACTACTCTGGCCACTTTATCAGGGTTTTCTCTTTAAGTCCCAGCTGACTGCTTCCAAATTACTAAATCTCTCAGGGAAAAGAGTACCTTTACAAAAACCAGTCGGTCCACTCCCACTCCTTGTCTCAAAGGGGCAACTACATTTCTCTTTTGTCTGCCTGATGTTACTAAACTCTCTCTTGTTTTAGACCAAGCTGGGGCTAATTTTGATCGTGTCCGATGAGCTATTGGGGTTAGTGGTTTATCTTCATCGCTCCCACTATTAACTGCTCCTTTTGCACCCTCCCCATGTCTCTGTATCACAGTTACATCTTGGTCATTTTCTGGGGAAGGAGGGGCGGGTGAAGATGGTAGAGAGGGTACAGGAAGACAGGAGCAGGTGAAGGAGGTGTTGGTGGGAGAGGAGGGTATCCCTTGAGCAGGAGTAGGTGGGGGAGGAGGGTATACTTCAGCGGGGGATGTAAGTGGGTCAGGTGAAATAGGGCCAGGTGAGGTAGGGTCAGATTCCTTTGATGCTATGGGGGCTACCAGCAATTCACCATCCATATCAGCTTTCTGATATAAACTTTCATCCAATGCCAGGTGTTCTAAACAACGCTTCCCTTGGATACAACCCATGCACTTATTGTTTTCAGGTACTTTAACAATCATTAACCCACACTCAGCCAGCCACACTGGTTTTTCTTGCAAGTAGAAAAATAAATCAATATACAGAACTTCATCCAGTCTCCCCTGCTGTTTACAAAACATCAGTAACTGTGAAATCATGTCAGATTGCAAAGACCCGTTTTTCGGTCACGTTTTCCTTTTATTCTCTCCTTTTTTTTACCTTTATTTTTTTATTTTATTTTTTTTTTTATTTCATATGCAAGACATATTTTGGCCACCAAGTGTTACAATAATCAATCAACTTAACCTTACATAACTCTTGCCCAAAATTACCTTCCTTCCAATGTGCTTATAAGCACCCCAAAGGAGAAGTGTGCAGTATGGGGGCATTGCCACCCAAAATCCATTTAAACTTCTCCATGTTACACCTACAATAGACCACTGATACCAAATCTGTAACGCTTTCGCGATTGACTGATGGATGGTGCCTAGGCAATACCAGGAATTCCTTAGCACAGCCATTTGCAGCTTTCGCTGCGTCTAACTGACAGGCAACCAGACCAGACCAGATTAAAAGCACCTTACCTTTCTCCAGGGGATGTGGTGAGTGGCGGGGGGTCCCGGTGCTGATGGGCTCTCCAGGAATCCCTCGGTGCCAGCTGGAGCGTGATCGGGTCTTGGGGCCCTGAGCAGCACTCAGAGGGTCCCATCTGGGTCGCCAAAATGTTAGTGTGGAAACACATAATCACAGGATGATTATATGCAGGTACTTTTATTGAAGAGCTCTGGGAGCTGGGGTACAAACCCAAATCTGACTCCGACATGGATTTGGGATGAACATGTTTTAGACCCCTTTCCTTATATAACTATATATTAATTTTTAAACCCATATTGTTCTATTGTATACATGGATCTTATCCAAGCATGAATTCTTGTAATTTTCATAAGGTCCCCCAAACACCTTTTCTCATGATTCTTATTACAATTAGACAATAACTATATTCAACTACCAAACAATCGTATCATTTATCATACGATGATTACACAGGTGCAGTTTCACCTGATCTAATTTGTTCCCAGGGCCTAGTTCCCATTTCCAGGCCTACCACACCCAACCTTTCTTACCATCCCCTGTATCTATACAATTCCCATGATTTTGGAAACATTTTAACCCTATGCTATCAACCTGTTTTGAAGCACCTTGTTTTTCACTATAGCATCCTTGAAAATAGTATTTCCAATGTTATTTTTCATTTTATTTTTCACTTCATCATTAATAAACAGTAGGGTTTAAGTTTCTTTGAAAGCAAAGATAAAATGCTGGAGAACATTATCAAATTTTTTTTTTGGTCAATAAAACATGCGGCCTATTTTATAAACAAAATACAGCACAAATAAATGAGTTCTATTGCAAAAAATAACAACAATTTTGGGAGAAAATATGCAAATTTTGTCACACCTTTTGCACTGCTTCATTTAAAAAATGGTTAAAAGAAAAATCAAATACCAAAATATGATCTGTATTAGACTTAACCCTTGCTTTTTAAAATGAAATATTTGTTTTAATTGATAATTGGAAGTTAATTATTTGTTGATTATATCCTAATTAATTTTTAGTCTCATCAATCAAAATATTTCCTTTAATGAAGAGGAAAAGAAGCTTTCATTCAACGCACTAATAATTTATTTGTATCTTTTTTCTAGTACCAAAAATCCTGACTTCCAGGTCAATGAAGGAGGGAAAGAAGGTACTCCAGCTGGTGGGACAGATCTTCTCCCTGTGACCCAAGGAGAAGACCATGGTAAAGCCGGTTATCCCCCTGTAGCCTGTGGAAAACTCCATTCCTCAGCAGGTTCTTCAAGTTCTCAGAAGCCCTTCAGAGCTTGCAGTGGAGCAGACTCCTGGCCCTTGGACAAATTCATGCAAGAAAATATTTTCTAGAAGGAATTGTATCCCATGGAGAACCCTGACTAGAGCAGTTTGTTCCTGAGGGACTGTATCTCCTGGAAAGGATTAATGCTGAAACAGTTCTTAAAACACCATAGCCACTGGAAAGAACCCATATTGGAGCAATTTATGAAAGACTGCCTCCTGTGGGAGGGACCTCACTGAAGTAAGGATGTAGCATAGGGAGGGAAGAGTAATGAGCCATTAGCAGAGACTGAAAGGAAGGGTGGTGGTTTTAATTTTGGTTTTGTTTCTCATTTTCCTACTCTAGTTTTACCTGATAATAAATTAAATTAATCTTTCCCAAATAAATTTTGCCTATGAGGGTAGTTGGTGATTTCCTTATTCTTGTCTTGAGCTGCAACCTTTTTCATCAAATTTTTTCATCCTGTCTTTCTGAGGAAGAGGAGTGAGAATGAGACTTAGTGAGTGCCTTATCAGCTAGCCAAGGTCCACCTACTGTAATCCTTTGACATTCCTGTGTTTGTGAGAGATGAGTGGTAGTCTACCCATACACTTATACTTGCACTTTGTAATTGAGATGATGTCTGCTCTCTTCATGATTGTAGTGACTTACTACAAACTCTTCAGGACACAGATTTGCTAAAGATCAAGTGTTTTTTGAACAGTCAATGCTAAGCTTGTAGTAATAAGTACTATAAGAGTCATTAATCAGGTACATTCAGGTAACTGTTTCAAATGATCATGCATTTCTCTAGCACTTGGCCTTTTTAAAAGGAGAGCACCTAAGAAATTAAGTTATCATTTATTTTAATTCGGATTTCACAGAGTGGTTTGGAGACTCAGGGTTCTGTTCTTGTACACAGTTATTAGTTCTGACTGGTTTTACTCATTATTTTCTGGACAGCCTTTGACTAAAATTTAAGGATGTATTTATGCATGATTAATGTGCATTTCATCATCATGCATGGCAGTGTATGCCATTTGGATATGAGCAGAAACTGGCAGTTTATCTGTCAATTGTCAGTGCAGAGTCAGACTGAGTGAAGTATCAGGATGCAGGGAAGAATTTCTTCACTGAAAGGTAAAGCCTTGGAATACACTGCTCAGGGATATGGCTAAGTCACCATACCTGGAAATGTTCAACAAGTGGCCAGATGTGGGAGGGCTGTAGCATATTTGATATGATGGTGTTCAGTCAACCTAAGTGATTCTGTCATCCTGTAAAGGATGAAGGTGCTCAATATGAGATGCTAACAAAAAATTATTCATCACTGTCCAGAAATTGAGTTATCAGAATATCTTGGAGTGATTTATGATGATAGTCTATTCCATGATCCTCTGCTTTATGCCCAAAAGCCGTTGTATCTTTAAGGCCTGGGACTGGGTGTGTGCAGGGCTGGGGAGGGGGGACCTTTGGGTTATTTGGTGGGCATTTTCAAAGACTCATTGCCCATGTGTTCTACGGCTCTGTGATGTGAGGTTCTGCTTGGCCCAGGCTAAAAGCTTTTCCCTTCCCTCACTTGGAGAAGCTGTAGTACAAATCTTTCATCTGCCTTGAGGTGAACTCATCAGCTGCGGGTCTGAGAAAGAGAGTGGGACTGGCGGGAGCAGGGCTGCCCTGTTCCAGCCCCAAGCCTCAGGGAGACAAGGAGAGAGAACACACACCAAGAGGCTCCTGACCAGGCTTTTTGCCTGCCATGACTGCTGTGAAGAGGAGGTTGACACCAGAGAGCCACCAGGTTCTTGCCTCCTGCTGGAACTCCTCTATGGAAGCTCCTCTTCTCTTAGAGAGAAAAGCTGGTGCCTTGCTGAACTTGTGTTGGGAAGGGGTGTTTCTCCAACATTTTTACCATTCTCTGGGCATTTTTGGGTCTTTGTTCCTGTGGGAGGGCAGGGGGGTAGAGTTCTGATAATTTGGTGTCTAGCAGTTATTTACTTTTGTTCCTGCCTTGAGGGCATTCTGTTGCTGATAAGACACTGGTTTGGTTTGGGTTTTTTTGTTTTCTTATATTAATACTAGTTTTCTATATGTGGAGGAGGATTGCTGAAATCCTTTAGAGGAGGCTGATCATTTCAGTGTGCTCTCTTAAATTTGTCTTTCAAGTCAGACATGGAACCTCCACTCTATCTCTGTGGATATAAAGACTATATTTTCTCAGATGGAAGTCCCTTAAGGTTGCATTTTTCCACAAGCTTCGAGTCTATAAATACATATCTGCATATTTTTTTAGTAGTGTTGTCAGTAGGCTGAGAGAAATTATCTGAACTCTGCCCAGTATTACAAGGCCACACCTGGAGTATTGCATACAGTGCTGGTCTCTCCAGTACAAGAGAGACTTGGATGCACTGAGTACATTCAAACAAAGGAACACCATGATGATGAAGGGACTGGAGCATTACTCTTAACTGAAAAGGTTCAGCCTGGAGAAGATGCTCACAGGATTTTTACAGTGGTGCCCAGTGACAGGACTAGATGTAATGGGCATGAATTAGAAGACAGAAGACTCCATCTGAACACCTAGAAGCACTTTTTCAACTGTGAGAGTGGCTGAGCACTGGCACAGGTTGCCCAGGAGGACTATGGTGCATCTATTCCTGGAGAAATTCAAAAGATGTCTGTAGATTGCTCTGGGTAACAGGGTTGAGGTGGCTCTGCACGAGCAGTGCATAGGAGACTAGAAGTCCTCCAGGGGTCCCTTCCAGCCTAAACCATTCTATAATTCTTGAATAGTTCTAGAAAAGTTCTGTCCTGCAACATCCCATTGAATGACAGATTATTAAGAAAAGAAGCTGTTACAGAAATCCTTAGATTTAATAAAGATGAATGTTATAAACAGAGCTAAATTCGAAGTATTAAGATAATTTAATAGGAAGTACCTTATCTGGAAAACTGTAGTTCACTAGAATCTACTTTTCATGCGGGCTTTGACAAACATGGCCTCTAGAAATATGAGTGGCTTTGCATCAGGGAATTTGGAGGGTGAGACTATGATTCTATAACTCACTTCCAAATAGTTAAAGGTTAAGATGCTAGTGTTCCCGTACCAGTAGGCAAGTTTATTTCTATTACCCACTTCATTCAGAATAAATAAAAGTAGCCTTAGGACATTTCAAGCCTCATTTTATAAATTTATTACAACACTACAGTGTGAAGAAATCTAAATTGGAAGCATCATTGGGCCATTGGCTCACAAATTTATCTATACTTTCTTAAAGTGATGAAATAACGAGCAAGAATAGTCAGAGGAAGCACAAAAGAGGAAATGAGGTAAATAAAGTTGCATGATTGAGTAGGCCCATAAAACTCCTTTTTAAAAACCCAGAGTAAGTCAGCTAGGCAATATAATTTACCATTTTTTTTACTTTTAACCTTAATAATTTTCTTTGATACAAACAGGAAATATGGAATTTAAGGATTACACATCCAGAATTTTTTGTTTCCACAGCTGTCTAATTGTGACACTAGACAAATCATGTGAGCTCTAATTTAGATACGCTTCTGAATAACCATTCTCAGATTTCTTTACTGAAATTAATCTGAAGAAATGTATATACACAATGAAAAATCAGTTCAAGATTGCATAGATATAAACCTCTGTAAATGATATACACGGACTTTACAGAAAGTGAATCTACTAAAGAAACAAAATAATGTTAAAAAAAATTTATAAGTTGCAGTAAGAGACCACAAATGAAGGAATGGTCTACTGGCTTTTTTCAGATTTGAAAGCCTAGAATTGAAATTTTAAGCCTCTGCAGAGGCAAATGGCTTATTTTGAGAAAGTTATTACTCACTTGGTAAGGTGTTGTGTGGTCCAGCCAGACGGTTTTTAGGTTTTAGCTGATTGTCATAAAGTAGAATCAAACTTAAAGCAATGATTATATTGTAAAAAACATAAAAACAAAAAAAAAATCAGTCATTCTTTTCTTCTAGGAAGTAATAATTCCTGCTTCATAAATCTTAAATACCAACAGTTGGAGCCAACAATAGAATACAGAGATCCAAAAGAAAATTTGTCATCTGTGTGTATTGGGAAGATGTAATACTCAGAGCTTCCCTAATTCACTTCCATATGGGTTGTTTTCATGGTCCTGTTTGTCACATGTGGAAAGAGCTTGTGAGTATTATGTCGCTAGTGATTTTTTTATATCATATATGTTAAGGAAGGAGTTCTAAAGAAATAATTTTGAAAGGCATCAGTAATAAAATAATAGGACATCCTGAATCAGAAGAGACCTACAAGGATCATCAAAATCCAAGTCCCAGCTGACAGAAATTGACTGTGAACTAAGTTAGATAAATGTAAATATTGCTACTTATTGTTATTTGTTTGATGCTTCCTTAGTTCTCTCATTCATTCATTCATTCATTCATTCATTCATTCATTCATTCATTCATTCATTCCTTCATCTCTTATGGAAATGTCAAGTACAGTGTGTCAAGTACTAACAGAACTTGTCTACGTTGTTCTGCCAGTGTTCCTTGGCCTTGCCTGGATGAAGTATATCCATCCTTTTAAATTGAACTGTAACTGACTAGTATTGCATATTCACTCTTTTGATTGATCTGGGCAGATACCATCACATGAGAATTGTGTCTGATACAGTTTATTAACAAAGTATATTTAGGGGTTACCCATGCAGTTTATGCTATTTATCATTAAATGTACATAGGATTTTATTGTCTCATCAGATTATTTCACCAAAAAAAAAAAAAGAAAAAGAAAAAGAAACATTGTTAAACAAGATCTATTGATAAGTATCTCCACAGAGTAACACACATGTATTGCAGGAGAAAAAGCCAATAATATTTCACATTTTTATACAACGTAAAATTATATGTTTTTCCCATCTCCTCTTTTACACATATGCTGGAGTACCACTAGACTTCTCTAGAAGTGAAACACAGAAACACTGTAGTGAGAAAAATTATTGGTTGGTTTTGGCAATTATCGGAATTGGAATATACTCTGGTTTTGTAGGAGCAAAAATTGCTTGTGGCTTATACAATCTATACAATATGTTCATATACCATACATAGATACAATCCTATAGTAAATCTGATTTCTATTTAGTAAGAAAATTCTGTTGAACTAGGTATTTATTAAACGTTTATTATAACTGAATTTAAAAGGTGGTTGTTTGCTATATGTGAAATTTTGTAGCCTCTGTTTCCAGGGAGAAAATTTTTTAAATAACTTTATATGGCTTTCCTTTTATCTGTCCTACATGGTATACCTGCCTGAAAATTTTTGTTGCAGAAAGCAAAATTTACACAGAAGTTCACTGACAAGTTTAAATTAAAACCAAAAAGAAAACCTCTGTCTTTAAAACCATGAAAAACAAATTGTTATAAAATAATATTAAATTATATTTAAAGATTTGTTGAGTTTGGATATGTGCATATCACCGGCACCAAATGAAAAATAGAAGTTGCAGTGTACTGACTTCTCTCCTTCTACCAAAGAAATAGGAAAAAAACTAATATTATAAATCATCTGTAAGGTGTGAAAGTTCAACTGAGCTGACCAGAGAAGTAGGGCAGTAAGTGTCCTAATTTGGCAGAAAAATGTAATAACTTAGAAGACAAGTTGGATTAAAGAGGTTTTTAGCTCAACATTGGAACAATACTTGAAATCTAAGGATATCCTCTGAAATCTTAGTAATAATAATAATAATAATAATAATAATAATAATAAATTGTACTGTTGTATATTTGTAAAGAGGAAATATTTTCTTACTCACAAATTCAAAAAATTATGTAGAGAGTAACACGAAATTTGAAAAATAATAATTTATGCTAATCCTATTTATATATATTTTTTTTTTGAAGGCAGTAAAATTATTGTGGTAGTAGATAATTTCTGTGTATCATAAATTATCATTCCTAAGAGCAATGGATCTTTACATTGACTGCATGCCCCACAGGACAGGTGGATCAGATACTTAAAATCAGGGTATATATTAACTGCAGAATGTGTACAGTGAAATAAATATGATGCTGTTGTTTCCTTTTTACCAAACTGAAAATTAAATTTGAGATGATTTTAGTAAGGAGGCAATATAAATGGGCATCTTTATTTGAGGGCCTCCAGGAGCAGTTAAGGATAGATGTTCCCAAAAACCTGGGTCCCCCAGCCGTGAGTACATTTTATAGGTTTTAGGAAATTAGCATAATTGATAAAAAGCACCTATTAGGAGGACAAGTGATGATGCAAGCCCCTTCTCTGGAGCTCCCTTTCAGCACCAGTTGTACTTTGTCTATGAGAATGTACCTCCAAGAGTTGTTCTCAGCCTTGGAAGCCCAGAAGTACCAAGAAAGCACTGCAACCTTGTACCTCCTGGGGCTTGGAGTGCTGAATTTGTTTTGTCTTTCTGCTAAAGTAAAGGCCGTGGAAAAGTATTGGGAAAACCATTCACTAATACAATAGACTATAGAGCTACAAATATATGTGTGAAGAATACAGAGAACATGAAAGAAAGGGCAAAACCTAAACGGCATCACTGTGACTTTACTTCCTGTACTGCACTAGAAATAAAGACAAGAGTGGAAAATTATTGTGTGAATATAAGGACCATGGAAACTGGGTAATCTAAAGGACTTTGCTTGAATGTTTGGGGGAAAAATAGTGTCTCTGAGAAATACTGGCTATATATAAAAGCAACAATTGCACCTATGCTTGTTTATACATTGAATTATTCTGATACTGAGGAACAAACTGAGTACATTAAATAAAGCAAACATAGAACAGAGAAAAGTAACTACAACTTAAGAACCAGAACAGAATAATTAGAACTGCAAATGTGAGATTACAGAGACATTAGTATACACCTGAAAATAATTTTTGAGGAAAAGACCAAAGTTTAGAGAGAAGGCTACTTTGGAAGTTGGTAATGGGTAGTGAAGAAAACAACATAGTATTTCAATATTTTTTGAAGCCCCATATTGAAATATGTAGTCTAGATACAGCTGTTTATTGCAGCCTTTAGTCACCAGCAGCATGAAAAGGCAAGACAGATATTTAGAGAAGCAGCTGAGGGTTAAGAATGCTTTCGTTTATGCTGTATTGCAAATAGGTGAAGGAAATTGTTGATCCCATATTATAGTTATGAAACATTATAGTTATGAAATTAATAATATCAAAAACACAGTCAGTAAACTCCTTGCTTCTAGTAACTTCTTGAGTAGACATAAATCAAAGTTAGATCTACAGTATAGTTCACTACAAAATGTAGAAATGTGAGAATCAAACTAACCTGACTTTATTGAAGACAAATGGGGACTAGATGATTTATGTTCAGATTCTGGAGATTATAAAAAATTGAATGCAGCTGTTAGGTGCTCTAAAATAATAGGAAATTTAGACATGTATATACACGTACACACAGATAGGGAAGATGTGTCTCAGTACTAACAGACTTAAACATGATATGATATGATATGATATGATATGATATGATATGATATGATGATATGATATGATGATACGATATGATATATGATGTGATATGATATATGATATGCAGAACAAAATGTCAGAAGTTATTTATTTTCATAGATTGCAGGCAGTGCAACTATGTAGTAAATGAGATACAACAATGAAAAGGGTACTATTAATTTAATATGACTCTGGCTACAGTCTTTGTATTAGAACTGTATCATAGACACAAAACAGCAAAGGCATCTTTCTGGAAAATGGTCAGCTCTTAGAAGCTGGCTTCTCGGTAAAAGATGTTTACAAAAACTATCCTCCAGGGAAAAATACCTCAGATCTAGCAAATTAAATGCACAGACAACAGCATGGAGAAAGTAGAGGATGAGATTGTAAAATGAAAGGAGGAATAGTAAAGCACTGGGGAGTTGAGATGTTCAGAAAAAAGAAATTATTCCACAAACCCCAGATTTAAGATTTAAAGAAATTACAAAGCTTAACCCCACCAAAAAAAACAAGAAGGACAACAACCAAACAAACCAACCAAACAAAAAAAGCCCACAATCCAAAATAAAAAATCATCAATGAAAATTAATGCCTCCAACTCCTCATCCTTATATATACATACAAATATCCAGTGTTAAAGTAGGTCTCTTGCATCTGATGGATTTAATTCCATAGCTGCTATGGAATTGTTCATGTCCATGTGTTAGGGATAGAAGTGGAGATGGGAGAATTCTGGACAGTTTCTTTTCTCTCTTGTCCTTCAGATTTCATAATAAACTAGGCATATTACTCATCCTATCATTTGGGACCTTGGATGAAAGTACTAAATAAATTTTTCTGGAAAGTTTAATCAGGTGCATGTTAAGAAAATCCTGGCATATCAATAGGAGAATGGAGAGCTCACAAGTGTTTTAAAAATAGCTTGGTGACCATATCATTGGGCAGACAATGACAGGAAATTATGTTTTAATGACACACAGTGTAGTGATAGATTTAGTTAATTTTCAGGCCTGAAATACCTTCAGGCTATTACAGTTCTAGTCAATCATGCAATTTGTTATTATCAAAAAGATTGGAATGGTGATTCTGTCAAAAGATATTCCAGAGAATGTCATAGCTGTCTGCAGCAAATAGCAGGAGATTTGACAACTCAAAGGCAGAATTATGTATTTACACAGCCTTTATAAAGCTAGAGGGCTAATTTGAAAAGTGTTCCAAATTCCCCTTGGAGACAATCTCAGCAATTGCAGAAGTGTTAATTGACTTGGATGAACAGGAAATAATTCAAAAATGCAATTCAATAACAAAGCAGCACAGTAGATTATGAAAGCCAGACATCTTACAGAGACTAACAATGACTGTTATATTTAAATTAAATAACTCCTATCTGCTCCGGCGGTGGAATCCTATAAGCAGCTATTGGAAGTAAGATGTAGCTGTTTTCTACAATAAAGATATCCAGTGGATAATCACCTCTTTGCTGTCTCAGGGGAATCAGTGTAAGTTTTTCTTAAACATTAGGAATTTCATGACTATTGTTTCTTGTAGAAATAGAGGAAGCTTTTGTGCAACACTTCCCATGATTGCTAATGCCTCAGATATTTTTTAGATACGTGGGCATATTAACATTAGTTGTAGTGGGTTTTTAACCCTGATTAATTGCAGTCTATTTATCTAAATTTGCCCAGGAGTCTCAAAGTAATGTCATACTATCCTACCTTTCAGTGTCTATTACTGTTTTGTAACGTAAAATGTTTCTTCAAAACTTGTACTCTCGATGGCTGTATTATAGCAAAGGAAAAAGAGCCCTAGAGACTCTGTAACTTTCCTCATAGGAGCTCTATCAGCTTTAGTTAGTATTCTTAGACAACTTTGAAATCTTTCAGTGCCAGGTTACCAGAAGATATTAATAAAATCACATCATATTCTGAGTTGGAAGGAGCCCAAAAGAATCATCAAATCCACCTCTTACTGGTTATGTTCTCAGTGACAATGAACACTATTATGTGATCCTAAACCCATAAGAATTTGGGGATGTTACAGTGGAATGCAACAGTAGTTCTCCATGTAGTAATTCTTTATATGAATTTTTAGGAAAAAAAAATCCATAACAACATTTTGTTTGATAGTCCATCAATCAATTACACTGATTTATGGTTATTTAAAGAGAGATTAAAAATAAGAAACATACACTTAAAGTTCCTTCTAACATGTTCTGTATCCAATAGCACCTGTCTGAATCATTAAGGCATTTGGTCATACTTGCATGCTTTCACCATAATAGAGACTTTCAGCATCTTTTCCTTTCCCTTGTCTCCAGTATTGAAAAGTGTTGTTCTTGGTTTGCATTGAAATGATAAAAATGATAACCAAGTTTCAGTGCTTATTTAAGAATTTCACATGTCCTAGCAATTTTTTCTTTAGAATTTTTAATTGATTTTGAAATTAATCTATGTATTTGGAGGATATTATTTTGTGAGGGATAGAAATTGTAAACCAGTGTTGCTAAAGAAAAACTCTATTTTACTAAACATGATAATAGAATGGTTGTAATTCCTAAGTTATACAGGCCACATTTTAATAAAATTTTGTCTATTATGTCTCCTGGATTTTTCATAAGGGAGTTCGTTGGCCTTCCTCAAAGGCTCCTGTGCTGTAGGTGCCTGTTTCAGCCCTATTCAAAATGCACCTAGAAAGCAAAATCTTTTGAAAAATAACTCCTCCTAATTTTAATTACTTTACTTCACATTGGATATTTCTTATATTGTATGTATAAATTTACCAAAATTACAGATTTGCAATTAAGTTCCATAAAACAATTAACCTTTTAATTTCATTTTTTTCAGATTTGGGAAAATTGTGGTGAAATGACAAGGTGTAAACCTGTGTAAATTTTCCATATTTACTGGTGTTATGATGTTATTTTGACTTTTCTTGTGAATTTCTTTTTGTGATGCATTGTGTCTGAAGACTGTAGACTGTGTGATGAATATATATTTTAATGATCATTTCAGACACTGAAAAGGAAAATATACTACTGGGAGTTCAAGTCAGGGATTTTAAACACAAAAAAGACATGATCACAATATTAATGTAGCTGAAAATAATATTTGGTGATATGACTTCAAGTGATTTTTGCGTAACGCTCTCTTCTGTCTGGCAGAATATGGTGATTCCAAGCACATACATCAAAGATCAGTTGAGGACTCCTATGTTTATGCCTGGTGTGGTCTTTTCCTGTTGGTCCGTTCCTCTTTGAAAGTCACTTGTTTGAACACTGCAGCCTGTGGGGAGGATCCATGTTGAAGGAGTTTGTGAAGGACTCTTTTCTGTGGCAGTGACCCCTCAACAGGACAGGGAAACAGGGTGAGGAAGTAAAAGAGTGTCAAAGATAAAGTGTTATGAGCTGATGGCAATCCGTATTCTGCATTCCACTGAAAACACTGGAAGAGAAACAAGTTGAAGAGTGAAGTTGAGTGTGGTAAGAATGGTGGTGCAAAGGTGATTTTAGTTTCGTTTTTCACTATCCTACTCTATTTTTAATTAATTGATATAATTAATGAAATATAAGTAATGTAATTTAATTACTCTTTCCCAAGTCAAGACCATTTTGCCCATGAGAGTAGTTCACGAGCAATCTCCCTATTCTTATTTTGACCCACAAGTCCCCTTTTCTATCATCAGCAGCTACCTACTGCATAATTTTGGCAAATTCTCAAGTTTGTGATGAGAAAGTACTTTCCTTTCAGTTCTGTTGCAATCTTCCCATCTGGTTTTGGGTACAGTAATACCTTGCCTTTCATGCCACTAGGGTACTTTAAAATGCTGTAATCATCAAACATGTTTTCCTACCAAATCCTTATTTTTCCCTCTGTTCTGTCAGATGTGGAGTTAAGAGCTTCTTACTCAACTCACTGCAGAGCTGGTTGTGCTAGTGCAGTCCACCACCATCACTGGTGGAAGCAAGTCACCTCTTTTCCCAGGGAGCTAGAAGGAAGTGGATTTGTATTGAAAGAGGTATTTAGTAGAAAAAAAAAAGGGGACATGGCAAATACAGTGTCAACATATGTATATTCTTTCAAGTTGCTTGCTCAGTGAGACCATACTTAAACCTTCAGGCACAGTGTAAGGTGGTACTGATTTATAACTCCTATGTAACTTGGGGCATCCCCCCTGAATCAATTCTCCGATCTAACTGTACATTTCTAGCTCCTTGGTATACTGTTGTCTCTGAGAAGCAAAAAAAGAACAACGCAGAAGAACTTAACAACCTGAAAAAGCATCCAACAGTTCAATGCTGAAGAAAAGTCCTTTTACTCATCAGGTGCAGGAAAAGGTGCAAATTCATATGAAACTGCTGCTATATATTCCTTATGAAGTTCCACAATTTTTGAAATAAAACTTGCAGAACAAAAGCCATTTTTTATTTCTCTTCCATGAAACACAAAGGTTTATTTTTTGGTAGAATAAATACTTTTAAAATAAATTAAACTGCAGAATTTTATAGTGGACAAATAACATGGTTTATAAGAAAAAACAAACAAATAAAACAGCTGTGTTAAAAGGATCAGAAAATATATCACAAATTCTAATTTCAAAATTACAGTCATAGAAGTGCACATTTTAAAACATATTCATAAAATAATAGGTCAGCAAAAGTACAATTTTTGACATGCATTGTATGGATTATTCTGCCACATTTATTTGCAGTGAGACATTGATTTCTCATGGCAAGCACTGTATATCTGTCATTTTAAAATTGAATAATGTTAACAATTCTGCTAAAAAATATACAGTTTTTTTCATATTTAAGCCAATACCATTCAGGAAATGACATTAAATCTTTAAGTAAAACTCAGAGGAGCAAAATGCTTATTTGAGATATATTTACAATGGCACATTCATCACACTATTTTCTGTTTGAAACTCTTTGTGTTTCAAGAAAGGAAAAGAGACTTCCACTTTAAAGTCTATTAGACATCCAGTGTAATGCAGTTATTTAGGAAGATTTAAGAAAAGATGCTTTGTACTAACTAGAATGGGGAAATAAGATCAATATTTTCATGTCTGCTTCCATTTAGTAAGCAATTCACTGACTTTGCAGAAATTATAGCAGACAAGAAATCATAAGTATAATTTTAGTGTATATGTCAAGGAGAATGCGTAAAATTTTAAGTTGCTTTTATTTTATGATTAGCACAAGACAAGACATTCTATAATTTGTACAGATATATGTATATAAAAATATTACTAAAAGTAGCTATTAAGTTTTGCTTTTCTTTATTAGTCATTTGTGGTGGCAGTTACTCTTCCTGGTTTAGTCAAATGATTAGTTTATATTTCCTGTTTAATCTACTAAAGGAAGAAAATCCTCTTTCACAGGTATGGCCCAATCTCAAAGTATTTTCAATTATCAAACTATATTCAATGGTGTCTGATTAATAATTATATATTTTTTGTCTTATTTTTTCCTGTTATTTAAGAGAAAGAAAACCCCTTTTAAAATAATTCACTAGATGGAAAGAGATATTTACTTCAGACTTTAGGGTAAAAGTATAAAAGAGAGCTGAAAAATAAGGAACAGTTTCCAAAGAATACAAGGTCTTTGAAAATTTGGAATCCATTTTAAAATATCTTTAACTTAAATCCACTTGCAAGTATTACCTAATAAGTGGTATCACAAATACTTTTGTACCAGAAAGATAAATTTGTTCCTTATAAAGGATTTATCAAGCATGTTGCTCAAAAATGCCAGACAGATGAAACCTTTGTCTCATAAGGCAGCTCCAGGACCTTGCAGGTCTATGTTGAAATTGATTTTGTGATACAAAGTCAACTGAAATGCTGAATTACTTGGGTCTGAAAAACATTTAAAAAAAAATTATTTTGAAACAGTAAACATTATTTGGATATGGTAAAGATTACTTAATCTTCATTTCTGTATTTCTTTTGTAGAACCCTGTAGTGCTTTACATCCAGATTTGAATAATTTAAATGAATGGTAAATAACAAAATTCAGCAGCCAAAATCAGGCTTTGTTCTATAGTTTTTAACTGGCAACTGCTGCATATTTCAACAGTGCATGATTCTTCAAAAATTTCATTAGTACATCATTGATTGCTCATTTTTCATCTCTCAAAACAATTTAACACAATGTCTTTCATGCAAAGAATAACATACTCATACTATTTGATTTTTGATGAAACCAAGTGACCCTTTAAATTTGCAATAGGGTTCTTTAATTTTGCATGTGTTTCTTTACTGCTGTTCATTTAATTTTCTATTTCCATTAACCATCTGCAAGCATTTGACTCTGTGGCAATTATTCAGCTGAGCCACATCATGACTGACATTTTACAAATGTTCCAAGGAAAAAGAGATCAAGCAAGGCAGGAAAACCCTCACATTCAAACAAAAAAGTCACAGTTCATAATCCTGCATTTTCCAAACAGCTGAGAAATCTGAATAGTAATTATTGGCCTGATTGTAAACCCAACTTAATTGCATTTTGTCTTCCTATCTGATGAGTACTTCATGATGATGATGATTACTCCTGCTAAGAGATACTCTCTCCATTGATATTTCCCCACACTGATAGCCAGGGGGCCCTGTAGATAAGGCTATGCAGAAAAAAAAAAAAAGTTGTTTTCTCTATTTGTTAATTCAGTTATGATTTTTCAAGTGAGAAAGAATCCCCGAGTATTCAAGTGAGAAGGAGTCATGGTTTAGATTTCTATCATCTCCCAACCTGCCCTGCACATGGGGGAAATTGAGCTAATGTTCATTAAAAAGTGCTTTAATTAACAAACATAACTGAGACCAAGCCAGCATACCCACTGCAGATTAATTAGGCCACCTCTATGTGAGATAAAGAAAGCTGGTTCCCCCCCCCCTCCCCCCCCATTAATAAAAACTCTTCCATTCAAAATAATCTCTGTGCTAGTTGGAATTACTTGGATTGCTAAAATGTTCAGTCATAATTATTTAGTTGTTATTTTTGCATGCTTACAGATAAATTAGGTAGAAATGTTAGGCAAGTCCTGTGGCACAAAGAAGAGAGTTAACATGTTTTCATCCATCTTTATATTTCACAGGAGCCAACTATATTAGATTTCCACTTAAATTCACCTGAGAAACCAAATGACTGTAGAATTAGAAGGCTCTTATGCCTTCAGAATGTTGTCTGGGTTTTAAAAGTGTGATGAAAGCTCTGATAGAAGCATAGAATTCACACTGTTTGGAAGGCCATATACCACTGAATATTATTTTAAAATAGTAATAAAATAAATTAAAAATATTTTAGGAATATGAAAAATCAAAGACAAATACTTTCTTATGTTTCTTTTAAAATTTTTGGCTTGGCATAAATGGATATAAGTAAGAATGTCTTTAGAGGACTCATTGTCACAGATCCTTGCAGAAGGTTGGAAGAATTTCATCAAAGTTCAAAGAAAAATCAGTCACAGAACAGTCATTCTCATTATCCGGAGTTGCCAGTTGAAACCAGAGGCCACATCAAAGATAATATATCAAAACCCTCTGCTCCCTTTATTAGGGGAGAAAAGGGAAAACTTTTGTGACATTTGTCATGGCGGGTAAAGTAGATTAAAAAAAATTAAGTGGAGTCTGGATGTTATCAAATCTGAAGACATCTAAACAAGAAGAAAGTTTTACACAGACAAATCTTGTCTTTTTCTATCACATAGAGAAATTTTATTAATTTACCTCTCAGATTAAATTTAAAAGTACAGCTAATTGGCCTAAGAGTTTCCCTATGATGAAAAGAAAAGCAGTAGAAAGAGAATATAACTTTTCTTGAGGACTGCAGAACTGTCTGAAAATTCAAATGTCCTGATTCTTGGGTATGTTGTCACTTCTACAGGAAATATGGTATTATGCTCATTCCAGTGAGCCCCACCAATCAAAATATGTGTCCAGGTCCTTCAAAGGTTGCACATTCTGCAGAGAGAGAACACTGGAACTGCACTTAATATATTCCAAACTATTTGAGGAATCTAAACTGAATATTTTGAATTTTCTATTTTAAAATGTTAAAATGTCTGATTTTTTATTATCTTTTTTAGTCAGTGACTTTATTAATTAATTAATTTTCTACCAGACTGAGATTTTTTCTTAATTTTTTTAAAAGAATTATGAAGTATCATCATAAAATACAACAATTTGGGAGTGCAATTCTTAATTGATATGGAACAAGAAGGAACCTCATGAGGTGAGGACAGTCACTTCCTAAATGGGGACAGAGACAAGGCAGAGGTGTTTAATGCTTTTTTTGTTTCTCTTCAACACTGATGAGTAATCAAGGGGCTGTCAGGGCTCTGAGCTGGAGGACCATGACTGAAAATTATCAATTCACAGTTGAGCTGGAATTTTTGGAGGGATCTGCTGCTCCAGCTGGATCCCTACAAAGCTATGGGGTCTGAGAATGCTCAAAGAGCTGCTGGTATCATCACAAGCCTCTCTCAATGATTTTTGAATGGTCTTGGGAATCTTAGGACTTCCAAGGTCTTAGGAAGGTCCCATTTGCCTGAAGGTTTGATAACATTGCCACAATTTTCAAAAATAGCTGTAAGGATGACCATGGAAAGAAACTACAGTCCTCTCAGTCTCACTTCCATGTCTGGTACAATTAAGGGGAAAGTTATTCTGGAAGTTACTGAAAAACATCTGAAACACACTCCAGTCATTGGTCATAGCCAGTTTGGCTTCATGAGAGGAAAGTCCTGCTTATCAAACTTTTTTATTTTTTTATGACAAGTTAACCCAACTAGCAGATTAAGGGAAGCCAACTGATGTAATATTTGTGGATTTTAAGAAATATTTAGAGATTTTAGTAAATATTTTTGGATTTTACCACTGTCTCTCCCAAGATTCTTCTCAACAAAATGTCCAGCACACAGCTGGACAACACATCACACGATGAATGAGCAACTGGCTGATGGACCAGGCTCAAAGGGTTATTGCAAATGGGGTGACATCAGGCTGACAATCCAAGTGAAGCCCCCCAGGGCTTCAGCCCAGTGGTCTTCATCATCTTCATAATCTACTCGGATACAGGATCCAAAGGTATACTAAGTCTGGTGACGATACTTAGCTGTCATCTTGCTCAAAAGCAGGTTCCTGGGGATCCCACCCACTAGTTCCATAAACAACTGGAAATTCAGTAACCTAAATTCTCCTTTCAGTGCAGGTTCTTCCTCAACAGTTATTATTGATGACTATATGACAGCTTAAGTGTAGCACTTCTGAGTTCATCAGGAATGCATGAAGAGGAACAGTCATCAAACAATAATTAATGTCTAAGTTTTGAATAAAAATCACGATAAACTTGAGTATACTTGCATATAAATATGAGTGTACTTGTATATAAACATAATTTTTAGTTATGTTTGTAACACATTTTCACTTGAAATGTCTATGTTTATAAATTTCTGCACACATTCCTTAACAAAATTAGTTTTATCAAATCTTGTCTGATTAATTTCTTGAGAAGAGCTGATTTTAAAGGGTAATTTCTTATTATTAGTTAATTTCTTATTAAAGTGAACAGCATTTTTACCTTTTTAATTTTTAAAGTGCTGCTTAATTTCTCTTTTATCCTGATACTTCCACTGAAGTCCTAACCATTTATTCCAAAAGGAAATTGTCCTCTAAGTGTTAACAACATATTTGAAAATAATTTTGGGAAAATATGAAGGAAGAAAAAATTGATTTTCATGCTGAAATAATTTTATTCCTCGTATTAATTTTGTCCTAAATATTTCTGTAACTTGTTTCATATTAGTTTTATGAAATACACCATTTACCTATGGCTGTTCCTATGCTTTAATAAGTGAGATTTACAGTACAAGTGAATGAAAATAATCTCATATAAAATAGACTACCTACAACTCTTATCAAGAAGAAAAGTTGCATTACTTCTGCTTCTCACGCTAAGAAAACTAAAAAGGCTGATTTGAAAATCAGCCATTAACTTTGCTCAGAAAGGACTAAAAAATGAAAAATTAAAAAAAATTTAAGAAAACCTAAATGTGTTGGGACACAGAAAGCTTCATTGAATCTCTGTAAATGTCAGAGAATCAGAAGAAAACAAACCAGAAAAGAACATGAATTGAAAAAGGAGAGAATTAAGTCTGATGGTAGAAATAAGGAATTTCAAGAGTGATTTGAATAAAAACAAGGATAACAATTTGAGAATCCAAGGGGACTCTAAGAGTTAATGAGACTCAGTTCGAGCTTTTTGGCAAACAGTGTAGTCACACATGAATAGAATGGATAGCAATTAACTGTCTGAATGTCATTAAATGTTTAAATGGAAAAGAGGAATGATTTACTTTGACGTACATGTTTCGTTCTTGACTTGCAAATCAGGAACAGTTTGGGAGTAGGAGAATTAGGACTGCTTACATCAAGCCATCATGATAGTTCTGAATTATCCCTCTTTTGCTGAATAGAAAATCATCAGTTCTTCTAGGACTGAGTACCTTGGTGCTTGTGGAAGGTCATGGCTGCTGGATCACAGTAACTTCCCCTGCATTCACAGGGGCTGATGCAGCTCCCTCTTTGCTGTTACTGACCCACACATAGCATTCCACTCAGTTACCAGCAGAACACTACAGCCTCCTCTGTTACTGCCTTAGACCCACATGAAGCTCTTGGAAGAAGTTTTATAGCCCTTGGTCTGAAAAAATCTGAGGTGCATGAGTCAAATTGCTGCCTTCACTGCACAACTACTTTGAAAGACTCTTTCTGGTGGACAAGGAAGCAAGTAGCAGTTGGAAATCTGCTGTTTATCATGTATGAGCCTTGAGGCAAGATTCTAAAAAAACCCAGCACAAGATACCTGACACTTAAAGGAATAAAATCTGACAGAAATAAGGAAAGATGCTGGATTCTGCAGCTTCATTATTTTCAGTGATAACTGGTAAAACATGACCAATATTGTAGTGGAGTCGAGATTTGTTAAAGCCTGGGAAGTGACTGTACATGGTGCTTCATGAAACTGAATAGAAAGGATGAAAATCATAATGTAAAAGCCCTTGTCCACGTATGTATTTGCATTATTTACAGCCCATTCCATGTAATTTGCTGTGAAGACAGATTAGTTTGGTGGTTGTGAAATGAATAATGAAAGAAGAAGATATAAAAAAAAAATTCAGAGTAAGAAGTACAGCAGAAAGAGCATTAGGAAAATCAGAAGAGTCCAAGCTCTCCTGGGTATCGTTCCTACTTAGGTACTACTTAGTTATTGTTTTGGTAGAATACCAGAGTAATGTGTTAATCTGCCTTAGCCAAAACCAAGTGTTTCTGGTTTTTGGTTTTCTCCCCCCGCCTTTTTTTTTATTTTTTTTTCCCTTAAATTTCATTTAGGGAAAAAAGATATGTGCAGTGTTAATGATGGGATGATACCCACAACCATGATGTAAAACTCATACTTTTTCTCTTCTTTTTTGCCAGACATATAATTTTATTACATATGTAATCAAGGCCACTCATATTAGAACTGTATTATATTTTTCAGCAGCTTTCAACTCAATAAAATCTTTTCAGTGAGCATTTTGTTCACCCTAAATATACTTTTAAGCATCGTCTATCTTATTCAGAGAGAAAAACAGATATATTGGGAAAAATAATCTAATTTTCTAATGAAAGAGATGCTGGATAAGACTGACATAGAACCAGGGAATACAGAAGCACCTTTGCTATAGCTGTCTATCCATTTCCACATTTTCTATGGTTGTTGGTGTCAGCATTTGCATATGACAATACAAGGGTATAATGTTGTAGATGGAAACGTTCTAGTTTATGATTTGAACATCTTCTTGAAGGACTTTTGCCTGTTTTAGCAAACTGTATTTTAAAACCTGCAGAGAAAACCAGCACAGCCTGAATAGGCCTTCTGACTGGGGCCTGAAATGCTTGATGATGGGGATAAGCTAAAGTAAATTCAGGTCTGGGTAGAAAAGAATAAATGCACAAAGAGATCACCATAGCACCTTAGAGGTGGAGACACAGCCCCAGGGCTATCAGCTGCCAGCCTTCCAACAGACCTTCACAAATAAGGGTCTGGGGAAGAGAGGTTTCTGGGTGGGCGATGAAAAAGCCTCTGGTGAGAGGCAGTGAATGCCCATCCTCTGCTGTGTGGAGGAACCCAAGACACAGGTACCCCATCACCCCCAGAAAAGCTTATCCACAGTAGTGGGGGTGTCATGGCACATCAAAGCCCCTCCCAACCCCCAAAAGTGGTCCCCAGACCCTGCACCAGAGCACTGTAAATGATGCAATGGATCCACAGTGCTGCAAGGGACAGTGTCAAACTAACCCCCTGCAAGGGACGCATCTGGGCATTTCCACCTGCCCAAAACATGCATTAATCCACAGAATTGTATACTTCTCATGGCATGACACAATGTCATGTGTGCAATGAGGGACACTCACCACCAAGAAGGCCAGATGGAGGGGATCAATGAGACATCATTGGGATGCCCAGAAGGGTGATACGTTTCCACCTAATCCATGTCACTGTCTACCTGTTCCTCCAAACCCCACCCACATTATTAGTTCCTTCCTGGAATCCTTTCCTTTCCTTTCCTTTCCTTTCCTTTCCTTTCCTTTCCTTTCCTTTCCTTTCCTTTCCTTTCCTTTCCTTTCCTTTCCTTTCCTTTCCTTTCCTTTCCTTTCCTTTCCTTTCCTTTCCTTTCCTTTCCTTTCCTTTCCTTTCCTTTCCTTTCCTTTCCTTTCCTTTCCTTTCCTTTCCTTTCCTTTCCTTTCCTTTCCTTTCCTTTCCTTTCCTTTCCTTTCCTTTCCTTTCCTTTCCTTTCCTTTCCTTTCCTTTCCTTTCCTTTCCTTTCCTTTCCTTTCCTTTCCTTTCCTTTCCTTTCCTTTCCTTTCCTTTCCTTTCCTTTCCTTTCCTTTCCTTTCCTTTCCTTTCCTTTCCTTTCCTTTCCTTTCCTTTCCTTTCCTTTCCTTTCCTTTCCTTTCCTTTCCTTTCCTTTCCTTTCCTTTCCTTTCCTTTCCTTTCCTTTCCTGAAACTTTCCTTTCCTGAAACTTTCCTTTCCTGAAACTTTCCTTTCCTGAAACTTTCCTTTCCTGAAACTTTCCTTTCCTGAAACTTTCCTTTCCTGAAACTTTCCTTTCCTGAAACTTTCCTTTCCTGAAACTTTCCTTTCCTGAAACTTTCCTTTCCTGAAACTTTCCTTTCCTGAAACTTTCCTTTCCTGAAACTTTCCTTTCCTGAAACTTTCCTTTCCTGAAACTTTCCTTTCCTGAAACTTTCCTGAAACTTTCCTGAAACTTTCCTGAAACTTTCCTGAAACTTTCCTTTCCTGAAACTTTCCTTTCCTGAAACTTTCCTTTCCTGAAACTTTCCTTTCCTGAAACTTTCCTTTCCTTTCCTGAAACTTTCCTTTCCTGAAACTTTCCTTTCCTGAAACTTTCCTTTCCTGAAACTTTCCTGAAACTTTCCTGAAACTTTCCTGAAACTTTCCTGAAACTTTCCTGAAACTTTCCTTTCCTGAAACTTTCCTTTCCTGAAACTTTCCTTTCCTGAAACTTTCCTTTCCTGAAACTTTCCTTTCCTGAAACTTTCCTGAAACTTTCCTTTCCTGAAACTTTCCTTTCCTGAAACTTTCCTTTCCTGAAACTTTCCTGAAACTTTCCTTTCCTGAAACTTTCCTTTCCTGAAACTTTCCTGAAACTTTCCTTTCCTGAAACTTTCCTTTCCTGAAACTTTCCTTTCCTGAAACTTTCTGGAAACTTTCCTTTCCTGAAACTTTCCTTTCCTTTCCTGAAACTTTCCTTTCCTGAAACTTTCTGGAAACTTTCCTTTCCTGAAACTTTCCTTTCCTTTCCTGAAATTTCCTTTCCTGAAATTTCCTGAAATTTCCTGAAATTTCCTGATATTTCCTTTCCTGAAATTTCCTGAAATTTCCTGAATTTTCCCTTTCTTTCCTTCACTTTCCTACACTTTCTTACACTTTCCTACACTTTCCTTTCCTTTGCAACTTTCCTAAATTTTCCTTTCCTAAACTTTCCTAAACTCTCCTAAACTTTCTCTTTCTTTCTCTTGGCCTTTTTACTGTTAAATAAAACATATCAATGTTTTGGCACCATCATCTAACTTCATTTGGTTTTAATCCTGTTTTTGGGTGTATTTTGAACCTTGCTGGTTCCAATACATTTTATCCATAGAAGCTTAGTTTCCTTTGCTCTTCTGTGTTTAACTGGTTCATAAGAAACCTCTTTTCCAGTTTTCACTTTGTCAGTTTTTTGCTGCTTCGATTAAGAAATAATGTAACAATGTTTCTGATAATAATTTTGTATTGTCACTGGGAATTACATTATATTAAGAAGAAAGGACTTTTCACCACACACAAACACATTTGGAGATTTAGGGCATTACACTGGAGTGATAATATGTTCCTTTGTCATCACATGCAATCACAGTATGCAATATTATCCTAAAGAAATCAAGCTCTATCTAAAAATTAGATACTGGTTCTACTTCCTTATTCCAGTGGGAAGTTAATTCTTCAGCTACACTGCTCTGATGATTACAAGCTTTCAACTAATACCCAGACTAATTTTATTAATACTCATGTCATATCCATTTGTTCCTTCACCAACATTATATTCTATTTTATATAGTCTTACAAGATCTATTAAGAGAGAATAATGAGCCTGCAGTTTGTGATTCTTTCTTTCAAATAATTGTTTGGCCAGTTTCATATTTGCCAGAATTCTTCCACCCCTAGATTCCACATAACTAACTTATTGCAATCTTTTTATTGTTGAATCTGTGAATTCATCTGCTAATTCATAAAAAAATATGATATAGAGTTATGTCTAGCCCTTTGGATTTGCTAGACTCTTGCATCTTGGGTTGTTTTGAGGAGATACTTATTATTTCTCACTAGAAGCATTGTCTTATTGCCTATGTGTTAGTATTCATCATTAATCTCTTTATTGAAAAATAAAAAAATATACCTTTAGTTTAATTAGGCTTTGGATATCCTTATTTAAGAAAAGCTTTTCTAATTTTTCCATTGTTCTTCATTTTCTAATAATTGAAGAAGTTCAGCTGAAATATTGCCACTGCTGAGGTTAGTTTTGCATTTAAGTAATTCTCTCTTTGACCCAAATCTTCATTTTATGTTTCTGTCCTTCATGACTAATGCTTTTGTTTTTCCTACGTAAGGAGACATTATTTGTTCTTAACACCTTCTCCAAGATGAAAATTTAGGTAGCTGAACCAGTCCATATACATTTTTCCTTCTATTTGTATTATGTTTCCCAGCCAGAGTTTTGGGTGCCCCTATATTCCAGTCCAGCTAAGTGATGCATTAGTTTGACTATTTAAATTAATTGAATTAATTTAAAATTTATTTTAATTAATTCCTATTTTCTGAAAACAAACATTTTTGAAATAAGCACCCCTGAAATTAGAGCTCATTTTGTTTGCTAGTTTGTTTGTTTGTTTGCAGTTGGTGTAGCTATTTAATTAAAATTAAATATATTTAGGGCCTAATTAGACGAAAGATATGTACTATGACATTCATGAGTATCTGAATAAGATAAAGTAATAATTTATCTAAGAAGCTGGTAGTTCCCCATTAATATTTTATTTCAGATAAAAAAAAGAGGATGATCAACAAATAAACTATCATATAGCTGATAAAAATATCAGCTTCTATAATCAAAATCCCTTCATCTTTAACAAATCATATTTTCTTTGTAAGTAATATGCTTTCCCTCATGCTAAAAGGATTTTAACTGTCCTTAAATGTGTTACTTTGATTTCTTCTTAACTAGACAGATTTAAAATTAAGAACAAATGAAAGGGTCTTACAGACCAGGCTATGCAATCTGTAGAAAAATTATGTTTTTTCTCTTAATTTAAGAAAATAAATGTTGTCTTTTCAGTCCAGAGACACTGAAAATAAAATAAGAACATGGTTACATGTATGTGTGAATATCATCCAGGGTTCAAAATATTTATTTTTTTAAATTGAGGCGTTTCAAAAGGTCTCTAAAATCCACTGCATACTAGATAGTCCTACATAAGACGTTTTATATTTCTGAAAGTCCCTTGGAATAAAAAAATCCACTATGTCTCAGTAATTCTTTTGTCAGAGTGTGGTATGAAATATATTGGTCTTCAGAATATTGTTTTGGTCCATATGTTTTGTGTAACAAGTGGTAGAAGGAAATACATAGATTTCAATAACTTTTAAAAACAATATTCCACTGTGTAAGCCAACTGTCTGGCTGATAGGCATTGAATAAGAATGTTTACTTTTGATTTTTACCCAGGAAAAGGTAAAACTTCAATGGAAAATGAAGATGCATGGGTCAGGGAAAGTATTATTACTGTTTAAATACTTGTTGTAGGAATGGTTCAAGCTGGCAAGTTATTTTCTATCATCCAGATTTAAGAAAGAATGTGATTTTTCAATTATAAGCTGAGAAAGCTACATCATACTTAAAGTTAAGTTCCATAGCCAATGAATCAATCAAGATATTTAAACTAATATTGCTATTTTGAAGTAAGAATAGATACAGGTGGGGTTTTTTTGCATAAGCCAAAACCAAAACTGAAAAACAACAACAGGAAAGAAACCAAAACCAAAAATAAACATTGTTTGTTTAATAACAGCGTCCAAGGGTGGAGTTAAAAATTTTAAATTTACTGTGCTGATTTTATAGTAAATACCAGAATATCTTAATGCATGTGTCCTCCAAGACTGTACATTTTGTATAGGCAATTCCTTACATATGAATGAGGTTCTTTTTTTTTCAAAGATGGTATCTGTGTAAACAGTCCGAGTCATGTAAAAAGAAAAATTTTTGTATGTACTTGAAACATTTTCATATGTGAAAATGCAAAGAAATGCATAGTTAAGAGGTATGTGGACCTTTCTATTCTGATTTTGCTTTTACCTTGACTCTATGAAGTTCCTTTATAGACTCCTAGAATAAAATTTAGAAAAAAATCTCTTAATTACCCACCTACCACAAATAATATAACACATATAAAATAGAATTTACTTTCTTAAGGAAGATTGCCAGTATTTTCCTAGACGAGGAATTTTTCAACAGCATTCATCAACTATAATGAATAGACTTTTGATTAAAAAATGAGTTTATAGTGGAAATTTCATTAAAAGTAATGAAAAATCACACTAATTATTCATGAAACTAACTGCAAATTCCTTTCTTCAAATACTTCCCTTAACTTATGCAGCAAATGCTTTCTAATATTTTTTTTTTTTTTGCATCAAGAGGGATTTTAAGAGAACAATTTAAAGAGCATATGTAGTATTTCAACATGATCAGACATATTTATGAGTTTAGCTCCTTTTACTAAGTGGAAGCCATCAAAGAGAAAGAGAAAAAACTTTTTAAATTGGAGAAAGTACTTTAATTTATATTTCTGTATCAAGATCATAAATTATGTGCTTTTAGTAGAAACATAATATGAAATTCTTCAGTACAAGGAAACTCTCCATACTGCTCAAAATTGGAAGAGCTTCATACCACTAAGTCACTGGATAATTCGTCCCATATTAGACTCTTATATAGTTTTAAATAACTTTATATATATATAAAAAATGCATGCAAACTGCCCAATTGCTTTTGGAAAGCTAAAGTATGATTGTTCCACAAATTGTTGTACATCAGTGCTACCAGATCTACTTGGCCTAAAGCTATTTAATTCAGATTGCGGTGCAAAGGAAAAAAAAAACCCAAATGTGTTCTGCTAATTCTGTCTGTTTGAATTAATCCATCTTCCTGTGGGAAGCCTATTGTCACCAAAAAATGAAGCAGTGAAAGTGGACGTATATTATTTTGGCATGTCTCTAGAATACCAGGAGACTGAGCATTTAGGGAGCAATTTTCTTGCAGCTTTTCCAGTGAGTGAATGATTATAGTTTTTAAAGTTGCTACAAAGATTATACAGATGGAACAGGAGGACACAGTTTTAAAGATGCAGGCTGACATTAGAAATGTAGTTTCCAGAAAACTTTATTGATTGTGTATTTATATATTTTAATTAAAGGATGTTGGAAATGCAGGTCAGATTTCTGGCTACTGTAATGTCATTTTGCCACACAAGCAGTTTGCTCTTCATAGGTTTCCCTGAAAATAAATGAAAGTAAGTAACAGAATTCCAAGAGAAAATGCAGCAGAAAAAGCAAACAAACAAGCAAAATCTGAACATAGTCACCTTTAGAAAGAATAAAGCTACAGTAAAATGCAAAGGTTGTGTTTTTTCTTCAGTTAACTTTAAAATCGTTTTAAATGAGTAGTAACAAATTCTCACTGTCTTTGTTTAGCTGCTTCAAGGGACAATTTAGTATACAAAAAAACAAAAGCATTTTCATATATGATTTCTATAACAAAAATAGGACATTAATTCATTTAAAATAGGATAGTAATAAGTGAGAGATTCTGCACCCTACAGTATATTTTGCAGGGTTTAGAGTAGGCATTAAATAATAAGGCATAGCTCACTTATTTTAGATTTCTGAAAGCCATTGACTGACAGTACATATACTTCTGAATACAGGTCTAAGAATAAATCATTGCTTAGATGGAAGCTGTGATCTGCTTTTATAAATCTTGCCAGAATATATTCCACATCAAACTAAAAGGCCTGGGTCAATGTTGTATTATTTACCCATCTATTAGTCACGTAGTTTAATAAAAGTTTTGCCAATTTCTTGGCCTTTCTTATAAGCTTGACCTTTATTTGACTTTTATTCTCAGGAGTAAGGAAAAGTTGACTGTAAATAGAGCTGAGAAACACTAAATTTAAAAATATAATAAACACATAACATAAACACTACATAGTGACATTCAAAACATATATATTTTTACTGCGAATTTTAAAGTATACTTTATGTCTAATAAATCCTATATTCTGCTTTCTGCCAAAAAAATTAAATCTTAAAATCATTTATAAAATGGCAATTTAAACATCATGCACTGACTTTAAAAAACAAACCAAAACAAACACAGTTACATCATTGTAAAATGTAAATTTTAAAAAGGCCTAGTTTGACTCCTGTAAATTTTGTTCACAGCACAATATAGACAATCAGCAATAACATTAGCAATATGTCAGGCTTCCTGTTTCATAAATATATTTTGTAATATATGTAGTTCTTCTGTTTTTTTATAATCTATAGTAAAATTAAACTTGTATCTTTGGTAGAAAAAGCTAACATAGCAAAAATGTCTGCACGGATTTAAAAGACTAGGCAAATTCTCAATATCTCAGACTACAGCCTACTCACTGATATAAATGAGGAGGATATGAAAGTTTAGTCTTTTCATCTCAGTTAAACCCTTTTCAATCAGCATTTTAACAGAAGTTACTCAACCAGAGAAGGATTCCTGAGGGCATTATGTTCCACTGCCTTCAAAACAATTAAAGAATAAACACTTTTCCAGAAAAAAAAATAAAGCCTTTGTGGAACAGATAAACAGAAAAGTTTTTCAATTTGGAGATCTGATCGTGTCAGACCTCTGCTATTTTTCATACCACAATCCCCAATCCTCACTCTACTGATGATTTCCATTCTAACAGTATCAATACTTAGATCATTCTCTGTTTCCTTTTCTAACATTGTCCTTAATTAAATATCCAGGCACTATTAAACATAATTAGATTTGTTCCTCTGGTATATCAAAATTGTATTTTATTCTCTTTCCCCTCCTTCATCTCCTGTTTCATTCTGTTTCCATGGCTTTGCTTATGTATTCCTTCAAAACATAATTTCTAAATATTTAAGGTTTCCAGTGTTCTCCAGTTCTTAAACCACAGAATCATTTATCTTGAAAAAAAATCTTCAATATTTTTGAGCCAAACCATTACTAACTTGACACAGTACCACCAAAATATATCTCTAAGTGCCATATTTACATGTCTTTTAAATACCTCCAGAGATTGAACCTCCATCACTTCCCTTGGCGGCCAGCTCTTATGCTTGATAACCCTTCCTTACATTTATTGCATTATTCAATTATAAAATACAATAAGTTATTGTAACTTACTCTGAAGGCTTTATTCAAATTCTGTGCCTCTGATTCTGAGAGAAGTGAAAAAGAGATATGTCTTTGCAGTTTTTCACTGATGTATCCCATCACTCTAAATCCTTACCTCAGGAAATTCACATCTCATCAGAATTGTCATTCAGACCATACATTGTCAAGTCCTTGTTTACGTATATCTCACCATAATTCCAGAAAGATCTCATTATCTAATTTCCCTGTGCATGTGAGGAGTTTCTTGTGCTGGTTGTCTGTGCTATTTTTGAACTGAACATATTAGTGCAATTATTTGCATAATTTGGAAGCTGAGAGAAAATTTTGACTGAACAAGTATGAGAAAGAATGGCAAGAACTGTATTTTCTCAGGATATAATAAATAGCATCAGGCATACCTGATAATAACTCCTCATCTTCAGGTTCCAAGCAGGAAGTGTTCAAATTAGTTGTGTGGTCTGACGAAGACAAGTTTAATAGAATGTCAATGATTGATCTGTTTTCTGTCACATGAATATTCCCTCAAACTATAAACACTGGGTAATTTTAGAAGATTTTTTTTTCAAAGATTCCATGGAACAACACTTGCAGCATAGTGGTAATACTTAAATGCAAGGCAGTGAGCCCACTTTCTCATCCTCCTTCCATTTTAGACACACAGAGGAGAGAGGAAAGGGAATGAATAGGAAATGTAGGGGAAAATTTTTACCAGATGATTCCCAATATGATGCAAGATTTCTTAGGAAGCATGATGATAGGTGGTACACATTAAAACAGTTCCCTGGCTTCCATGGGAAATTGAAGTGGTAGGATTCAGAGACAATTGGCTAAACAGAAATGACTCTTTATCCCTTTACTTTTTCTGTGTACAGACCTCTAACATGCCTTATGAATCTTATTAAAAAAAGTTTTGGCAGAAGTTCAGTGGTGGTTCTTAGTTAAAAGATCCTGTATGGCAACCTTGTGATTTTTGTGTATTATATGATAACAACAACAGCAACAACAACGACAACAACAACAATAATAATAATAATAATAACAATAACATAAACAACGACAATAAATCCGGCCTGATCCCCAACAATAAACACTTTATAAAAGGTTCTTGATCTAATTTTATAACTTCCAGGCTGTGAAGTCAGTATAGTAGCAGTCCTGGATTCCTCTTGTGAAAAGGCCACCAAGATAGGAACCAGCTGTACCCTTCTGCTGTGGAAGTGGGTTTACATCTATGTTTGGAGAGAAGAAGTAAAGTTCAAGCCTTGCATTTTGTTTTTTTTTCTCATTTTATGTTTCTTCTTTTAATTTGATTTTTTCAAAATGCAAACAATCTAAAATGTTTGTATCTTTATTTTGGAAATAAATACATTCATTTAAAAATGTCCAAAAATCACTTGCTCAGGCAGCTTTATGCCCTTAATTTCTGATTATATAAAAATTAAAAAATTAAAAAATGAAGGTTCCTCTGTTCAAAAAGACACAATAACAACAACCAAAAATCAGTCCTAAAGGATTTATCTTGCCAAATAGGCAAGGACTTGCTGGCTCCCTTCTCTATCTCACGTGTGCCTTCAGACATGCATAGGGTTTTTTATATTCTTCACCATGCACACTAGATGTATAACAACTTTTTTGCAACCTTGGACTGTTCTCAATACCCTGGCCACCTACGCTGAGCAATAAGGGGATGAAATTGAGAAACTTTTTAGCTTTTATAGCTTATTGATTTTTGTATTTTCAGATGTATTAGAGCAATTTTTCAAACGTATCCGCCTTACCTTGATATCTTGAGTGTGGAGAGAGGATTTCACATTTATTAGCTTTGCTTTGCTGAAAAAAATACAGCAGTAGAAGTACTTTTGTGTTATCTCAGGGATATAAATGGTTTTGGTATTAAAAAAAAATCAATTTTCAGAATAAAATCTAAAGCTTGTGTGCAAGTGTTACATAGAAAGTAGACAATAAGGAGTATGTTTCCCCAAGTAGGTAACAAATATGGGTTTTAAAAGTGCAGTCCTAAATTGCAGCTGAACTCAATGAAGCTCAATACTTCCCAAATAGGTAGGTTCTCTCTTAATGGAGAGCATATAATATGGTAAATACCTTTTTCATTATCTCTGATCAACCATGACAGCATCAGAAGAAGAATGAAGGAGAAAAGACTTCTTTAACAGGACTATTATTTTCCCAGATGAGAGATAATAAAATTATGTGTGTGCTGTTTCAATAGAAGAATTTTTATTTAATTCGGTGATTTGAATTTTTAAAGAGTATAAGCAGGAAATTCTATACTGCAACAAAAGTATACATCAAATGGCCCAAGACGTGAAAGGAATACAGGTTTTGCTGCTGTTTTAAGAGTATGATATTTATTTCTCCCATTGAATTAATATCCAGTGATAATTGTAACTACATTCATTCAGCTATAACGATCTGGTTTAGCCCATTTTACATTACTTCCATCACCTTCTAACTGCTTCATATTACAAATGTTTTTGGCTCTGTACTTCTTTGTAGTTTTTTTCCTCTCAGAGTAGGAATGTACACTTCAAATAATTAAAACAGCTCACATAAGAAAGCTCTTTTTCATAAATTCTCCTTCTCAAGGGAGGAGCAGGAAAAGCAAATCTGTAATTTTCATACTATAACACTTAGTGTTGCAGTATGCAATTTATCCCTAAAAAATGTGAATAAGCTCCAACCAGCTTCTGGGGCTGAAGTGGTATTCTGTCAATGCTTTTCTGTCTAGGCAAATACAATTGAAAGAGAATACTTTTAAAGAGTGAATGTAACAACCTAATTTAAAATTAAATTATTACAGATAACAAAATAGAAGATTTTATATTATCCTATTTCTAAGTCTTTTCCTGATGGGTATGCAAATGAGGCATGCTGAAATTTACATTTGTGAATGCCCATGTAGTAAATCCATAATAGAGAGCATAATTTCAAAAGCATCTTATTCTTTCTCATGTTTTGACATTTTTTGTTTCTGATTGGGCATACTTATGACTGAAATGCTAAGTAAAAGTTTTCAAGTAATTATACCAACTCACAGGCAAATACTGTCTGTATGTACATTTGTGTAGCATTCTTTGAAGAAATGGTTTTAATGCAGATAAATTTTTTCATTTTTCTGATTCTCAGTTGAAGTGTATAACACCTCCATAACATTCATTAGCCACAGAAAGTCTATAGCTAGCAACTACAATGTACCATCCCTTCTCTAGAAAAAAAGCTGATATTGCATATCATGAAGGACTTCATTTCACTAAAAAGTAGTGTAACTAGTGGAAATAATATAGGGGCAATAACTAGTGGGTAAATAGGTATTTTTGACTTTAGTGGAATACTAAGATTTAAGTCAGGTTTCTTGCTTTCTGTGGAAATATATAGGAAAGGTCATGTTTCTGAATATGGAACAAAATAATATTGGTGTATTGATCAGGCTAAGCCTGAAATAAGCAATGCAAAATACTGCAAAAATATGTATCTTAGAACAAACACATGCCAAAATTTCTGCTGTTTATGCGCATTCTTAGTTCTGAAAAAGTAGTAGCTACATGCCTAAGCCTTTCAGGAAGGGCATGGTGGTAGGAAGAAACAGCTCATCTTTCTACTGAAGTAGAGACAATAAGCAGCAAAAATTTCTTATTATACTAACAAACACAGCATTGAGATCAGGTCTTCAGATTCTAAGGCAGTTAGGCTAAATTTGGATCTTTTATTTTCCCAAAGTCAAGTTTGAGTCTTCCTATCAAATTTGAACTTTTTTTTTTTTTTTTTTGTGTGTGTGTGTGTTATATTGGTTGTTTGGGTTTGTTTAAATTTGCAGGAAATATTTGAAGATATTTTAGCTTAGAATGGCAATGAAGAACAGAAAAGGAATATTGGTCCTTTTACATGAAGCAATAAGGGAGGAGATCCATAAGGAAACCCATTCTAGAAATGAAGAATCCTCTCTACAGCCTCCCTGGAGCAATAACTAAAATAAACCAAAACAAACACATATAGTTTAGTACTGCTTTAATCCTATAATTCTAATGGTGTAGAATAATGGTTTGATTTTTTGTTATTTGTTTTGGGAATTTTTTGGGTTTGAGGGCAGGTTTTTTCAAGGGGATTTTTTTTTTTCCTTCAGTAACACAAAATAAATATATTCAAACAACTTTAATAATTGTTAGCACAGAAATGAGGAGACCAGCCTTTTACTAAGAAATCTGATCTCCAACTATGACCTAAAGCCCCTTTGCCTCTCGAATACTCTGACTAAAGTCTTAGCCTTCCAAGACTGAATAAGGAATGAAAACATTGTGCATTGATTAACTAAAGTTTCAATGGAATAAGATTTACTAAGATTTACCTTGCATTTTCTGTTAGAGCAGGAGGGTTATGTACTTGCATTTGTTCACTGACTTTGCAAAGTAGGCAGTAAATGCCAATAAGAAAGATTAATATTAAGGATACTAGCATTACTTTTTTCCCTTATTAACAATGTGCACTGCTTACTAGTATTTTGCTTATTATTTAAATACAATTGGGCTTTTACTGATGTAGCTTGACACTTCAGTATCTAAAAGACATTCAGAATTTTTTACTGAATTATGTTAGGAGAAGGAAATTCTGAGGATATGTGAATGCTTTGTTAGCGAAACAATATAATTCTTTGTGTCTGTGTTGTAATAACCTAGTTTTATGACCTGTTCATTACTGCTATCTTGAAATGTTTTAACTATACATCATTCAAACTTGCTAACATTTTATTTATGCACAAATAGTCTTTTTATTAATGTTTCTATATAGACTGTACTGTATTTATGAGCCTTATTTAATGGTCACATAATATTTCAGAGAGAGCAACAAACTGGATGTGATACTGATTTTATCTTGTTTTTTCCTTTCTTATTTATTTCTTGTATAACAAAATGGGCAAGCAAAGGAAGAATCTTTGGAGCATATTATTTTCATTAGTCTGCAATAGATGTTGTAATATAGCATACAGCCTGTGGAAAAGGACTTTCTTTATGCCAGGAGAAGTTGTGAATCATATATAAAACAGTTTGATTAATGTATGAAATCAGTTATGTTGAAAAAGGGAGGGAAGGAAGGAAGGATTCCAGGAAGGATTAATTCCAGGAAGGAAGGAAGGAAGGAAGGGTGGAAGGAAATTAATTTAGCTTCTAGAAGTCATGCAGTCTACAACTCTAAAATAGACTGGAAGTCACCTTTTTGTTTATTCACGCTGCTAATTCTGTGCAGCAGAGACACATTCAACCAAATGAATCAGAGCACAGATTTTCTCTTACTCTCTTATTAAATATACATTTATAATGCATTCTATTATTAAAGAAAAATATTTTAACAAAACACTATTTGAAATTCCAGAGCGAATTTCTAAAAAATAATTCTCTTTTAATCAACACTTTTTCTTGTTCTTTTTATCAAGTCATTAAAAATTATTGTTGATTCTGTTATTATTTTAGAGTAATTTTAGATTATATTTTATTGTTATTATATTTTATTATAATATTATTATAATTATAATAATTTTTATTATAATTTTATTATAATATTTTTATTATAATATTTTAATTGTTTCATTCTGTAAAGATAACATAACATCTCTGTTTTATAGATATATATATATATATATATATATACACACACATATACACACCTCAGGTTCATATACATACATACATATGGAAATACAAAAAGTTATGGCCAACCAATTTTTCCTGATTTCCTGATTTGCACCAAGATAGCAGAGAAAAGAAATATTAGAAATGAATAAGTTCTTCAGTGTCTACCATGAACACCTTCAGTAAGCAGCCAGTAAAGCAATCAGTCGGGCAGGCAACACTGCTTAATAAATTGATGATCTAAGTTGATGGTTTAACTAAAATTCTTTTTTTATGCATCAAAGCATGAAGTCAGGTAAAGTTATCAATCTATATTTACTTGTTGCTTATGTGGAGTCAATGAGCTGTCATTCTAAATAAGATTTTGAAGTTAGTCGATTTATCAATCTATAATGAGAATAGCTGAATATTCTCAAAGCTGAGGAAATTGTAATATTCATCTCAGGTTCAGATTCTAAAAGATTAAATTTAAAGTTCAAGGTCATAACTCCAGAAATACCTGACAATTATCATCAAGGATTTTTTAGGCTGTTCCTGAAATTGAATATTTTAGATATAGAATTTGATCTGAACTTTTCAATATATCATTTCGGAGGCTAGTTAATATAAAAGAAACAGTCTATTACAATATTCTATGCATTTTACTTCTCTCCCTAACTGAACACAGGACAGCAAAAGAGAAGAAAAAAGTGGAGAGTGGAAAGGTGAAAAGAAAAATAATTTATAGTCCTAAACAATTCTGGTTTTCTTAATCAACTTCAGTTTTCACATGATAAGTTTCTAACCAGTTCACTAGTTGATTTAGTTATTTCATTACAATTAGTGTTTTCAATTGTTTCAAACTATCAGAGCTCATACATAAAAAGGTAGAATGCATATAAGAGCACTGCATTTTAAAACTGAGAATGTAAGAACAATAAAATCCTTGGTTAGAGTAAGTTCATGTCACTATTGCAGTGATTTTAATTATGACTGTTAATTTAATATTAAGACAGAATGCCACAGTGATCTAGAAAGCCATAAGATAAAGAAGAAAAATTTATCAAAATATGAAAGCACAGAAACAAGAAAGTGTGGATTTCCTTGTTATCTAAACTGAAAATTCTATGAGGAATATTTAAGAAGTTGTTTCTATAAGGGCTGATTTTTTCCTACTGAAGCTATCATTTTTCTGTGTGGTATCCTTTGTCCAATAATCAAATTCACCTTCAGCTTTTATAGATACTAGGAAGTTTTATTTTCCACAATGGCAAAGCTAGCAGATGATAACCACTAGAGACACCAGAAAAATCTTCAATTTCCTATATATTTTTCCAGCTTTGATGCTAAACCAGAACTGGGATTCAGATTATTTATTCATGCTGAATCCACAAAAAATGACAAATTGCCAATATTCATTTCCAGTCACCTTTCTCTTTAAATCAAAGCAACTGAGACTTACCTGTGAGAATTGTCAGCTGAGGCTTAAAATATTTGTATAGACCAATACACCTTAAAGATTATGCTCTCTTTATTACTTAATGACATGTAATTGAACATTCAATTCACATCATTAATTCTTCACATTATTCTATTGCTATGCAGGTGAAAAATAATTTTTTCTAGCTTTATTCCCCTTCTGATTCTATTCCCCTCCTGATTTACATTTGCGTTAATTGTTTGCTAGATCATTAGAAACTTATGGTGTTGTTGATGGTCGGCAAAAATAGTTGAACTTTGCATAATATAAGGACTTCTGACATAAGACAAAGCCAGTATTTCTGGTTGTAATTCTTAGTGGTGCTAGAAATAAATTCAGGCAACAAGATCTTCAATTACTACCTACAACACCTTCCTCATACAAAAACTACCTACCAGCCTCCTGATAGACACTTCAGTACAGGAAAAAAAAAACAAAAAAAAGAAACCAAAAAACAAAACAAAACAAAATAAAAAATTCTCATTCTTCCTCTCTCTTGCTAGATAATTAATCATTATTTTGTCTTAATATGTTATTAAGAGATAAAATTAAAATCACGATTGAAGGACAGGATGCTATCCAGAGGGATCTAGACAACTTTGAGATGTTGGTTTATGAGAATCTCATAATATTTAACAAGACCAGGCACTGATGCTGCATCAGCATCTTTGTCTTTCCCTCAATTTCTGTTTAAACCGGCTATTTTTATAAAAATGTACTAAAAAAGAAAAAAAAATAGATGATTCAGTGAAGGTCTGACTAAGTTTCATTAAGCTGTCATCTCAAATCTTGCAATACAAGCCTTCCATAATTAGGAATTGATTGGCTCCATAAATACTAAAACACTATTATGTGCTACATAAACACCCTCAATGGATGAGAATACTTTACAGAAACAGATCTTGAACTTTAAATCTACATCTCATTATAGTGATCACTTAATTAATTTAGATTCTCAGATACGATACATTTTCTTTTATTATTTCTCAGCAAGAATGTAATATGAACCTTTGCAATTCTCACATTAATACAGAGCAAATCAATTTCTTTCAACATTTTTTCTTTCAGTTTTTTTCAACAGTTGAATACTACTGATATAATTTCATAACTAATAATAAAAATTGTTGGGAACAAAGACTAGCTAAATCTGTTGAGGTTTTTTTGTTTGTTTGGTACGTACATTGAGAACACACGTGAACCTGGGTTAGGGTTGTTATATTTAGTCAGTGTTGATCTTCTGCAACAAGACAGGGAAACAAGTTCAGAAAAACTCCATTACCATATCAGATGATGAAACATGCATTGGATAAGGGCAGGATGGTCCTCGGCACTTATTTTTTTCTTCTTAATTCCGTTACCTACTGCCTCCTTAAATTTTACATCTCTAGTTGACTTGGGAGAATAAAAATCCTACAACTTCACCATTAGCATTACATATCTGATGAGTTCCATTAGTAGACCTTTACTGCTTTTACTGATCCCTAGATGTTATATTTTTGTTGATTTTCTTTCTGTCATACTGCCTATTTAATAATATTACCTGTGACCAAAGAAACAGGGAAGTCAGATTCTATTTTAAGGATCTTATCAAAAATCCAAATCTAAGTATAAATAAAAATCTAATGAATTTAAATTTAATAAATAAGGTAATTAGATTCCCAGATTAATTGCTCACTTTCAGATGCACTCAGTATATTTCATAGATAATCTGTGACTTAGATTATATACAAAATTACCCTCTGGAGTTGGTAAATGTAATATTTTGTGGGACTATTCTTAAGTCAACCTCAAACTCTTCAACTTTTAGCATGAGGTATTTTCCTGTGACAAGAGGATTGCATTTCATGTAACTCTTGTATTGTAACAAATATGTAATAATATATTACACAGTCACAAACCTATTGCTTTCTTAATTTTAATGAAACAATAAGACTTGTTGAAGAATCACTGATATACCTTTAAATGCCAAGTCTTTCCTCCCTTACTAGGGGCAATTATTTGGAACATTGTGTGGCAATGTGAACATGTCTCAATATAGGTGTTATTAACTTGTTCTAAGATACCTCAAGGATTCTTATGAAATCTCTACCCACTAAGGAATGGAATGTAGGGCTCCTGAAGCTGTGAAAATAGATGATATATAACTCTACAAGCTGGGAACTGCAATCAGCCACTTCATAACTTGCTAGTTTCTGTGATGCTTTCTTTTCCCATGATTCCCAAACAGTTTTCAACTAGTTCAAATTTAATAATTAAGTAAAACTATGTTATCAGAACCTTAGCAAATGCTTTTCAAAAGTAAAGGACTATCTGGTTTTAGTGCTTTTTACATGGTGACCTCCAGTAAACTAATTTTGAAGTTAGGTGTTTTTTTAAAAGGGATATTATTTCTCAGTGATACAAAATTATCCATTCCAGTGTGGGTGCATGGTATATTTGGAAACTGTGAATGTGATCTTGAAAATAAAGTTCAGTGCATATGAACTGCAATAAAACAGAACTACTGAAAATACTGTAAAAGAAGAATATATATAGTTTTTTCTGCAATATTTTGTCAAATTATTACAGAATTTCACCATCCTAATTTATGAATCCCTCATGAGAGAGAAAAAAGTTGTTAAAACTTTTGTTCAAACTAAAGAACACTTACCTCAAATTTTGCTAAAACTGTTCTCTGAGAAGAATAACAATAACAGGCACTTCCATGTCATTGTGGTAGCCATTATTTATATCATACTAGACTAAAAAGCGAAAATAATATCTCTCTCATTCCTGAACAATCATTTCTGAACAACAGATGTGTCTTCTATTCTACACTATTTTTTTCCTGCTTTATATAAAAAAATCTGCATATGAATTTCACTTTATTCAGTAAGGCAGATAGAAATTTATCAAGTTCTATTTGAGGAACCATTAGAAATTTAATTATTTTCATTGCCTTAATTACCAGACGTATCTGGATAACACTCAGAAATGAAGACATAAAAGGTCTTGATTGTTTCAATTATTTTACTTATGTAAGTTTAAGTAATCTTTTAATATGAAACATAGAAGCTCACACCTTCATTAATAAGTAAAACTCCTAAGCAAGAAAAAAAGTCAGTTATTTACTTAGGTGTCAAAAAACCCCAAAATGATCCAAAACAATCACACAACAAAAATCCTAAACAAACCAACCAAAAACCCCAAAAATTTCTTGAGCAAACAAGTCCTTCTGAATTTTGTATTTGAATATGAGATCCTATTGAGATTTGAGTTCCTGCCAAACTTCATAAAGAACTATGATTTTGAACGTTTGTAGGGCTGTTCAATCAATTTAAAATTTAAGATTTTTCTTAAAATTTTATCTGAAGAGACATTTAAAATTATTCCAACCCTTCAGTCACCATTAAATGTTGTGCCTTTTAACTGAGATAGAAGTGAGTAGAAAGAGAGAGAGGTCTGACGTGTGCCAGTTGGATGCAGTTAAAAATTTCTTTTGAAATACCATGAAATATATAAACATACACAACCAAGGGGGAAAATTGAAGTAATATATTGCGCTTGAGCTCTTAAAATGATCACATTACAGGCTGCATATAGTAAATTTCAACATAATATTCTTCTTTAATATTAATTAAACAACAGAAGTTAAATACGTTTTCCTTTTCCAGACTATATTCTCCCAAAAGTCTAATAGTTGGTGTTCAGCATCTGATCTTTTGAATATTTTATTTCTTTACAGCTGATTAAGATTATATCCACTTCTTACCTTCTTGTTTTAATCAGCAAGGTTGTCAGGGTTTTTTGGATTTCTGAAAAGTCACCATGCCAATCCACATGTTAACACTCTTTGCATGGCACTAGTTCCAACATTATGAACAAGTTGTAAAATGTCTGTTGGAGTAACTAGCATAAACAGAGAAAAGGAGCAAGTCTCAAAAGCTTGGCATTGAACTATTCATCCTAGTTAGAATAAAGTGGTTCTATAAATATATAAACAGACATCATATGCCACCTGAAGTACTCTGTATTAAGAGCACTTGCTCTTGCAGTGGTGTTACTATCAGGGTGAGTAAGAATCATTTCTGATCAAAGAAAAAAATACAACTCCAAGAAATACACTTGGCAGCTCTGTTCAGGTAAGTCACACTTTAAAGACCAATATTTTTACTTGAATTTAGCCCTTAGCTTTTTTCATTCTTGTTAGAGACACATCAAATTAAATTTAAAACATTAGAATATAACAATTTTTACCCTTTGTATCCTATTAAGTTGAAGGCATATGTTATAAATTATCATATGAAATAGTATACACAATATTATTTCAACATCTTCCAGAAATGTTCCACAACTTCTCTAATTTATTTATTATTAAAATTTAGAAAAATAAATACAGGATCCAAAGCTCCTCCCCAAGAAACTACCTGTAGTTCATAGCTGAGAACAGGACCCTGGATTATTGATGGATAATGAAGTCTCTGTTGACCTTCACTGATTTATTGCCTATCATTGTGTGAAAACTGAAACTCTTGAATTATTATTCACTATGTACCATAATGCTACAACTGAAGAAATAAAATTATATATGAGCAGTTTGACCTGGATATGGTGTGTTAAAGTGAAGCTATTAGAAATTTCTTATATTTTTTATCTTTGAGAAAAGTAGAACTGAATCACTAGCTGTCACTTTGAGATTTTTAATTTGCTATTATATCTAAGACAATATCTATTCCTTTACTTCCACATTAATTATTTTTTTTCTTTATTTCCATGGAAAAATATATGAGGACCACTGGAAGGTATTGTCAGGTGTAATCCTTTCTTTATTAGATAGTCTTGGAAAAATATTTGGGGGATAAATATACAAAGTTGAAAAACTGGTCTTCAAATTTAGACTGTTGTACCTTCTCATTGTTGTTGGCATTATTGCTAGTTCAGTTGCATATGTCCTTCTCCCAGGTAAGAGGAAGATTTATTTTATTTTGAAAAAAGAACCCTTTGACAAACCACAGACCTGGAGAAGTAAGCTTTCATCAGGTAGTCAATTAAATATATCAGTTAATGCTTTGACTCTTTTAGTCTGCAAAAGTTTATCTTACTATTCTCCTGATACCAGATGTTTTTTGTCTGACTCATAATTTCTACTAGTTTAATTCTAAACAATTCTTGCTACTGATACTTTGCAATTGATAAAGAGAAGGAACTGAACTACTTTTTCATATACAAAATATATAAATTATATAAGCATGTCTAATCCTGCTAAAATAAATGCAGTTTTCCAGTTAATAGTGGAGCTTAGTGTTAAGATACCATGTTACAGAGAAGCAATTTTATGACACTCTATTCTATAAACATCAGAAGAAATTCTTGGAAACCTCATTTAAACAGTCAATTTTCTGCAGCCTCAAATATTGCTCACATCTTAATATTTTCTGAATAATCCTTCTAACATATTTTTAGAACTTTTTTTCTAATAATTTGGGTTTGAAAGAAGATCTTATATTGTAGCCATTTATGTTTACTACTTTTTAAGGTGGTATCCATATTCTATTACACTGGAAGGTAATAGCTCTCCTTCAGCTTGGGCAACATATTTTAAAATAGTTTTTGATTTTTGTCCCCACCTCTTTCTCTCCCTTTGTCACTTTTTTTTTCTGAAGTCATGGGACAGTCATGATAATTGGCAGCTTTTTCCCTCACTTTTATAAATTTTTGTGGTGGCAAAATTGTGTTTTTATAAGCAACGCAAAGTAGACAAAGGAGGAGTATATTTATGTGAAGCCATCAAAAAGCTCTCTAGCAAAGTAGGAAGTAGCAAAATGTGAATTTAGTTTGATTTTGGAGCCAGGTAATTTGTCAAGAATCTTCACTGTCAGGTGAATCTCTGAATGATATAGAAAAAAATCCTTTGGTCAGGAGGGAAAAAATTAAAGCTTGATAATTATCTAGTTACTTAATTTCCTACAACTGGATGAAAACTGAAAAATTTCACTTCAGTCATGAATACTGTGGGACAAGTCCTCCAAGTCATGCTTTAGGTTTCCTCATATTATATTGTTAACTGTAACTCTTAACCTTGTTTGTCTCTAGCTTTAAAGCTAACCTCTTGTGATGATCAGGGGAAATTAAATTAATTAGAACTTTTCTTTCATATGGTGTAGTAATGTTCTTCATGACAGTAAAGGTCCACCATCCAAATGTCGGCAGTGAAAGTTTTTAACACTCATTGAATACAAAACAAGCTAAACACATTCTAAAATCACTCCACCCTCATTAAATCTGTATTCGTGTTTTACTTTCAAATCATACTTTGCTATGTTCTCAAAGTGTCTAACAATTTCTGAACTATTTATCTTTTGGAGAAATGTGAACTATAATAGTGCTGTTAGCCTAATCCTAGAGAAAGAAACTGAAGGATAATGGATCTATGACTGAGTTTAACTTGCATGTCTATTCTAAATGATACACTGAACTGAGCTGACAAATTTTTTTCTGTCATCATAGCCACTGAATAATATTTCTCCTATACCTGAAGGAAGACATTCAGAATACCATAAATTTATTTATTTTAAAACTATTGCAAATCCATAATTTCTACTATTAATGAATGCAACTGGATTTGCATAACGAACAGCAGTCAAGCATATTTCTGTAGAGAAAATAGGATGCAAGAGAGAGAGAGAGAGAAAGCATAAAATATTCTGCATATCTTTTTGGTTTTGTTTTTGTTTAGTTTTTTTCCTTATGTGTCTCATAGAATGGATATTTCCTGACCTGCATGAGATGAGATGATATAAATCAGAAGATCGTGGCTGTTTTCTACTCTTTAGTGGTAGGAAGAGTATTTATTATAACAGAAAGAACAATTCTGCTGTTCTGTTCTAACAGAAGCAAGCTGTTACTAGTTTCCAAACTCAGCAAGCTTAAACACATGCAAGACATGTTTACATCGTGATGTGGCATAGTATAAAATATGAATTCTTGGTTTTCTTTTCAAGCACTGAAGGGACTGAATCAGAAATGCCAGGATTTTGTTACTGAACAATGAAAGAAAGCACATTACTAAAATATCCTACCTTTAGGGCAAATCTATTACACCTTCTGTCTACTTCAGCTACATATGTGATAAAATATTCTCTCTGTTTCAGGATGAATTTTTTTAGGTTTCATGGAGCAAAATGTATGGCAGAAAACAACAGAAATGATGTTTGAGTTTAGGTAGCTCAAAAGCCTTTTGTAATGCACACACAATTTTAAGCTGAGGATTCACTTACATTGGAGCAATATTCCTTGTTTTAAAGTACAGCAGGATGGTATGACCTTAATGTGCTGGTGGGCAAAGTTTGCTGTGTCACATCAGCAATTCTTAATCTTGCCAAGTGGATTCTTTAATCTCAGAAAAAGACACCACTGCCATATCATAACTTTGAAAGCACAATTCACATTAATTGACAGGACTCAGCTTGAAATGTATCCATAAAGCTGTATGTGTGTTTGTAAAATATTCATTCTGAGAGTAATACAAATACAGAAAATATATGTAAAAAAATAATATTTTAAAGAGTCAGTGCTATCATCTTCAACTTTTTGTTGACCTGTTCATGGATAGTTACTAACACAAGTTATCCTAACAAAACTAGTTACACTCTAATTGCTATTAATGGATATGCACAGACTGCTAAGAAATTGATTTTTGGTTTTGCGAAGTGATAGAGCTAAAAGTTGTATTTGATAGTGATATACATTCTTCTTTTGACAGATATTTTCTTTTGACAAAAAAAAAGAAGAAAAAATATTATATATACAATATATATAGACATATTTTCATATCATGTGGAGCTACGAATTTTCTAAAAATTCTATTCATTTACACAATAGAATCTAATCAGTTTTGTTTATTTCTACAACAAAAAAAATACACAGAGATCTTACAGCTTTTTTATTAATATAATTTTCAGAATAAATCATAGTTATTTGATGTCTAGAACATAAAAACTTATGATGGTACTTACATTGGTAGTCTGGGGTCTAGTTTTTCTGGAATTCTTCATTACTAATTGTTGACATTGTGAACTACACTGATAATTAGGTACCTTGAAACTAGCATAAGTTCTCTCTGGATAAGAAAGATTTAGTCTCATTTCTAAGCCCAAGGCTTCAGAAAGCTTCCCATTCTAAATGAAAATCCTCACTCTTTTAACACCTCCCATCACACAGTCATAGTGGAATCCATTAATATACTGCATGGCAAGCTCAGAGAGAACCATGACCATCATTGCAACAATACCCTCCTGGACACCAAATAGCCTTATTGTATCAAAGTGCATGGGACCTGCAGAACTCTACATCCTAAAACCACATTGAATATGGAGTGTGCAAATTCATGTCAAGCACAAAGCTTCTGAATAACTATGGTCATACTTTGTTCATTTTTCCAAATCCACCATGTTTAGATGAATTGCTAAATTAAAATTGCTCAGATTTAGTATTATTTTCTCTTTTAATGTATGAAACACTAGATGATTAGGTTGATTTAAGCAATTAAAGGTCATATTTTATTCCAGTCTCAGTTAATCATATTCTCACTTAAAGCATGCACTATTCCAAGAGATGAGCGGTGAAACAACTAGTAAGGTTTGTTCAAAATTTAAAAACACATATCTACAGTAAATGAAGGCGATTTTTAAGAGGAACATTCATGTGCCAATTAGGAGACAAGATATTTATGAAACAGAAACCATATTCACTGCATATTTTTGAATGAAGCTTATAGTCATAGCTACAGTAAACACACACTTGTAACATAAATATATTTTGCACATAGCTAATAAACAGAAAGTGCTACAGATTTAGCATTTGGAACATAATCAGAATAAATTTTTCCAGCAATAACAAAATGTTTAGGAAAAACAAAACCACTCTTTTAGTCTAAAAGTGATTTAGTTAAGGCAAAGAATATCATTCCTCACTTGCAGTCACTGAGTACTGATTAACATACCAGAGTTTTTTGGTTTTATATGTTATTCCAACATCCCAGTATGTTGGAATAATGGAAATCTCTGTTGATTTCAATATGATTGTTGTTCCAATAACTTTTTCTTATGACAAAATGCTTCATTATTGTATATTATGCTTTCTCTGTTTTACTCAAGCTAGGGAAGAGTAATTTTAATAACTAATATTCTCCAGCCAGGGCATTTACATCTCCTTTCCATTATTTCCAACCTTTACCGTAAGAAACAGACAGTATTTTGCCAAGTTAAAATTACTCTTCTTTCTCATTTATTTTCTATTATATTAGTATTTTCTTTGTGTGGACTAGTGTGTAAAATACATAAAAACTGACGAAAATCACAGTGGCCAACTACATTCATACATTTTGAAAATTATTTTATTTCCTTCTGTTATTTGGCAGCAGTATTATGCACTTCAGTTCTCATTTCAGTCTTGCTCACATATGCAATATACTGCACATTTATATTTCATATGAATATTTTTCACTATTGGTAGTATGACTAAGTAAATTACAGAAAACTATGTATAGTAAAGAACCTCAATTTTGCAAATGTTTTTCAGTTTTCTACATCTGGCTTCATGTCATATAAGGTACAAACAGAAAATTGTACATGTTCTGAGGAAAATTTTGAAAAATAAGCTTACATTGTTAGAAACTATTATTGTATTTCATTTTCTCCCAGGAAAACAGAATTTCATTTCATATCAATCTTTCAATAACTGCCAGGAAAGCATTTTATTTGTTTATTTTTATAGATACTGAAATATGATATTTTCACAAAAGAAAAAATAGTCCAACTTACTAACTTATAATTTGAGTTCTAAAAGTCTGAAAAATTATGTCATGGCCATTACCAGAAGTTTTAAGTCCAGTCTGTTTCACACTGAATAAAAATATATTCCTTATTTCTAACCTAGCACTTCTTCCTTTGATTTTCTGAGTTTCTTCTGGCAAATCAAGACACCATCTGCCAAAAGATTTTTGTAGTTCAATAGCTGTGAATCTTCAGTTGAATGAATTAAAACTTTCAATTTTATACAAAAATTATTTGGTTCTGTCATATATAACATAGTATTGTACTTTTTTTTTACTTTGGTAATCTCTTCAACATTTGTTAGTTATCCATTTTGCTTTTGTCACATGTCCTTCCCATCTTAAGAGAATATTAAATATTTATATTAATTTTATTTGAGAATTTTTTCATTTAAATATGTAATAAACCATCATGCAAACCATTTTGTTATCAACTAAAGTTTCACTCCTTAGCATTTTTGTGTTTGCCTTAAAAATGGGAAAATTAGGCCAAAATTCTTGGTGCATTCAGATTAAGAGTGGTTCTTTTGTTTTGCTCATGGCTAATTGAACGCTCTCCTTTGCAAGGTAAGCCTTCTGTTTCAGTTCATTTATCTCCAATTTTCTTTTTCTGCAAAATCTTATGTAAAATTATGCTGGGTGTCTTCTTCTAGAAAGAAAGTGTTTATAGTTTCTAGAAACTTCAAGGGTATTTTTATGCTTTTGAAATATATCCTCCTAGTTGCGTGAGATAAAAATTAAGCTGAAAGTCTTCATGGGTTTGTTTTACAGGTGATTTGAGAAAATTCATACTTAAAATGGTCTTTCAAGCTAAAAAAATCCTTCTTATTCTATAGAAGAAAAATTCTATCCAGAATTAATGAAAAATAAGACTAGACCTACTTTTGCAGAAGGATAAAATCTAACACCACATCCAATCTCATATGGAATATTTGGGAGTTCTTCTGAAATATGCTGTCTGTACACTATTTCTCTTGCTCATCCTTAGCTTTCTGGTCTTGTTAATGATCTTACAAGAGAATTGTTGTTAATGATTTAACAGCTACTAATGAATTAATCTAATCTAATCTAATGATTAACAACTACTTCACTATTTTTTCAGCCCATCATTTCCCAAAATCATGTTGTTCTGACGTGAAAGACCCGTGATACTGTCAGTATTGTTTTCTACTTTGAATACCATGGAGAACAATTCAATATTTAGCTGTTGGTCTTTTTTTCCTATTATGTTTATTTCCCTCAGGACTGGGACAAGTATCCAAAATTAAAATGGCAAATGTATCTAGAAAGTTATGGTATTCAATAACCAGAGAAAATATCCCCTTAATCATTGAAGTACATTGTATCCTGTCTTCATGCCAAATCATGGTCATATATATGGTCATATGAAATTATCAAAATAAGAAAATTTACTTTTCAGCCACCTTTGTTTCTGCTAGACTGATATTTTAGGTAGTGACTATGCTGGAAAGTAAAAAAAAAAAAAACAAAACACTCTAAATCTTTAAAAGCAAAACTGGACAAATAAAGGCAAAATCTCATCTATCTAAACTTTAAATAGCTCCACATGTAGGATTTCTTCTGTTACATTTTGTGGTGTCACATTTTTCTCTAATAAAATAATATGGATTATAATATTTAGCCTTCACAAAATGTATATACAGATAAATGCTCTATTTATGTCTAAATTCTGAAATTAATTTTCATTAATGACACAGCTCATTGAATAAAATGTAAGGCAGTTTCAAAATATTTTATTTGATATGGGCAAAAGCATGTGTCATAACATGCAGAAATAGATTTTGTGATTTGGGTGAAAAGATTTTTTAAAGACAGTACATTTCTGGTGTGATAGATACAACTTTAGAACCTATGGACAATCATGCACTTTATTATATTTTTTGATGAAGCATCATTTGGAGGGATTATGTTATGGATTTTAAAGTGAAATAATAACTAAAATTTGAATATCAGTATTATGACATTTATCTGAAAAAGAAAAAAATCGCCATCATTCAGGTTTTCTGACCAAATAAGTTGAAATCATCAATAATTTCTAAAAGCACAGCTTAGGAGGTAAATTTTTTAGAGAGTAATATGTCTTTGTTTAACTACAGGATGCCATTATTACTAAAAACGTGCTGAATAGTGAGTGACGTTTAAAGCTCTATGTACAAAGTTGCCCTTTTTAGCTTGTCAAAATTGAAATGACTGAACACAAGACTGATTAGGAAGATGAAAACTAGATTCCATAAGTGAATAAGTTAATTCAATTTTGATAACCAAAATTATTTTGTTGTCATCTAAAACTGGAGTGCAACAACAGCTATTTAAAGTTTTCTGCACTTCTGAAGCAATTTTACAATGCAAGTTAGTCTAAACTTTTACTTGAAAAACAAAGCCATTCTTTCACACTTTTTAATTCGCTTTTCCATAGCTGCATTTTGAGAATATCATACATAACAGATGTTAGATATTTATTTTTCTTATTTGCAAACATTTAGTTAAAGTTCATCTTTGACTAAGGTTGTCATCTATCTTTTAGACTTGCAAATCACTACACTTTTGTTTTCACAAAGGAAAACTGATATTTTTGAAGGAGCTTCTGAGTTTTCTTATAACATATTTTCATATCATATTTTCAGTACTTACCAAATTAACAGGAAAACAGGAAATTCTACTAGTAAAACTACTCAGCATGGGACAGTGGCTGTATGGAGCAACCCAGAAAAATTCAACATCTCAGTAATTTTCTAGTCCCTGTAAACCAGTTGCCAAAATTAGCAACACTGACTAATCATAATCCATCTTGATTTGAATAGAAAAGGTGATGCCACTGGACTATTCCTCTTCTTTATGAATTGTTGGACAGCAACTCCTCCTGAACATCAGAGACCCAGTAGGTCATTAAGAATGTGTCCAGCTAGACTGAGCTACGGAGCTGACTTCCCACCCCAGGTATATCTGTACATCACATGCTTCTGCTCCACACATGGGATGGTCAAGCATTTTGTTTGGATAGCCGAGATGACAGATCCATTTGTGCTAATCTTGGCTGTGGAAATATGGAAAGAGTGTATTCATGTTTTCAGGATTTAACATGGCAGATGAGAATTTGGGCTACTAATTTATTATATGTGAAAATATTAGAAATAGTAAAAATCTCCAAATTAAGAGATTAATTTTAAAATTATTCACTTTGAGAGCAGAACATGATCTATGGGGTCTTTAGCAGTCATTCAGAAAAAGTATATTCACAAGTTAAATTATTCATAATTAGGAAATGGAAGTTAAGAATTCATAATCACAGGAATATTTCTGAGAAAACTTCTGGTAATGATTTTACAATTATGATAGATTAAACAGATTTTCCAATAAAGGGTATTTAAATTAAATTTAGTGTTTATGAGGTTATTGTTCTTGCTTGCAATTCTAGAAATGAAGCTACTAATGTCAATCAGGTTCAATGTCAGCTGTGTTCCTACTGAGCAAGTTGAAAAAAAATGCCAGTGGTTCTAGATGCAACAGATATTTTTGTGGGGATGATGTCTGTGAGAGGCTGACCTGGAACAGAGGCTAGAGAGAGTTAAAGGAATAAAATAGGTATTTATTGAAAGGCTTTAAAGGATACATCTTGTGCAGTGTGAGATGGCCACACCCAGGATGTATCTAAGATGGACCTAAGATGGATGACAGGTCATGAATTCACATCCTTTTGTAAGTTTTGGTCCATTTACATATTGGGGTTCATTGTCCAATTACAGCTCCAGGTCATGAAGTCACATCATCCTGGTTTTCTCCCTTCAATTAGCTGCTATTTATACTTCTTGGACCTGAGGCTGTAATGGTTGTCCTTGATTCTCCAGCTGGAAAAGGACTGTTTTGTCTAACTACCCTGCGAAGAGAACTTACTAACACTTAGTAAGAAGTTCAGAGTCCTATATCTAGGCAGCACAGAATCTGAAAGTTAAACTTAAGGCATCAGGGAGATTTTGAGAATTGGTGAATATATTAAAAGCCATGTGTAATCCACAATATCTAATCATGCTTCAACTGGTACAAAACTGTATGGATGAAAACTATTTTATAGAAGTATTTCAAAAACTCACTTCTGAAACCTATATTGAAATATATATTTTTATACCACTCTAAAAATCTGAAACAATGCAGTTCATTTCTTTGTACTGTTGTTAGAGTTGTCTGTTCTTAATAAACAAGCACTCAATATCAAACACTGAAACAAGCCATAGTAATTATGTCAAGATGGATATGACCGGCACCACCACCAGTCATTCATTAAAAAATGTTCATGCCTTCTTTCAGTGAACTTCTTTCAGGCAACTAAGACTCTTTCCCTCATAGGCAGCTTCACACAGCACTGTCTCCTTCTCTCCTCTCTGTGAGTTTCCTTTTTCCTTCTACATGTATGGCTAAACCCAAGCTGTCCCTTACCCAGCCACCTAACCCTGTCTGTTCGTCACAGAGCATCTTACCTTATCTGTCACTTGCACAGCTACATGTTCCTTACCTCCTCACAGCACAGCCAGCAGACTCCATGCCAAACTGCAGCAGACTCTGGGTCTCAAAATGCACCTGCAAGCATAACTTGTGACCAGCTACCCCACCCTTTATAACACCTAAACTCATTGGGTGGGCAAGGCTGTTTCTACTCCTTGGTAATCAGTACAGCTCTAATTCATTGGGAAGGATTGCCTTCTGCACTATCCTTAGAACTTATCTTCCCACAGCATTATGCCTAGGCAAGTTGTTGAATCAATATACCTGGAAGTATTTAGAAGATGAACAGATAAGGTGCATAAGGAGATGGTTTATTTGTAGACTTGGCAATGTTAGGTTTGTAACCATAAGGGTATATTCCAACCTATATGATTCTATGATTCCCTGAAGCATATTAAATAATCTCTTGTGGAGAAGATTATTCTGTTGATTGGCTGAATTTGAACTTTGCACCATTCCCAACTTTATCAGCCTTCAAGCAAAATAGCTGATGGTCATGAATAAAATAAGAATGGGATAATAGCTCTGCTTTTATCAGCTAGGACTCTTTTCTCTAATTTAAGTCTAAGAAGCTCTAAAAATATAATGGGAAACATGTATTCCTTATCAGTTACTAATCATGACTAAAGTACACATGAAGTTGTCTGCAGATCAAGACAGCAGGGAGCTCCTCTGCAACAACACCCTAACTTGTCCAATATTAGAGTCACAGAATAACCTGAGTAGCAAGGAACCTAAAAGGATCATCAAAATTAATCTCTTGTCATTTAAGATATTCAATCTGGAAATCTCAGTTTTAAAAAACTACTAAATTAACATGATGAGAAACTTTTGAACACTTTAAAGACCATTTTGCAGCTAGGAATAGTATTTGACACAACTTAGATGAGTTTGAACATGTTCTGATTAAAGATTTCCTGAACTATGTGCAGTCCATTTCTTCCAACTTTGTATACTGATACATCCCCATTTCTAAAGTATCATTTTTTCCCATCTGCCCTTCTAAATTGGGAAAGCTCAATATACATCAATATTTTAAGGCATAGTAATTGAAACAATGTAAAATTCCATTACAAGACTTGAGATCTGGCTTCTGATAATTAATTAATTAACTGAACTATTCTATAATAATTACATGAATGCTTATGTAACTACATTCATTTGAGGATTGTCCTGAAAAGTATTTGTTTATTACTGTGAGATAATTAAATATATCAAGGAGATTTTAATTAACATTAGAGAAGTTAATAAACAGAACATGACAGCAGAGCACATACTCTGGAGCAGAAATCAGCTGCAAACAAGATATATGTTCCTGATGTATGAAAGGAAATAAATTTTTAGTTTAATTAGGTTTTTTCTGAACTTTAATGCTTAAAATCACCAGATGGGACCAAATATCCGTCCTTACAGATTCTCTTAGGGTAAAATGCTTTGATACTAAGTTACTTTAAAGTCAAATGTAAATGAGATTAAAGTACTGAATGTAGCAAAAGATTAACAAGGCATGACAGTATATATTGACACATTAACTACTTGCTCATTTGAAGAGACAGAAAACTAGGTTGAAAAGTATAGAGGATGGGTAGTATAAAAACTTGGTTTGAAAGGGACATATTTGCCATGGAAGAAATAATGTGTTTAATGAAACATCTGGTCTCAGAATGTCATGGGAAGCATTTTTTTTTTTTTTTTTTTTTTTTAGAGTACAGGTAGGCATAAGGGATATTACTTTTGCTTTGTAAGCATGAAGGAGACTTCAGATTTTAGAGGATGAGGAGGAGCACTCTACTGAAAGCAAGGCTGTGAATTTATTGGGAAAAAATCATGAGGAAAATACACATTTTCTAAAGATATTGATAGTTATAAGATCACATGATCTGTATTAGAATGGAAAATATATATGTATATGTGATAATTCTGTTAACAATAAAACAACATAAAATACAAAATACAACTTTTCTGAATAAATCTCCCTCTATTGTATGATACATTAGTATTTTAAAAACTTGTTACTTATCTCTTGCAAGGAAGATGTTAAATAAGCCATGACTGCCCTGATTTTATAAGTTCCATGAAACAAAAACTACAGTCAAAAATTCAGACCTGTTGAATAAAAATAGATAAATAACTATGGTCACCCAGACTTCTCTATCAAAAGTTTTGAACAAAACCAGAGACTTGTAAGCAATTAACTTCTAAAGAAAGAAAAAAAATTAGACGTTTAATTTATTTTCTATTTGCTTGTTTTCTATTTGCTTCTTTAGCAATATGTTCTGCCTTGCCGTCTGGCTGCTTTAGACATCTATGTATTTTGATGCTTTACTTTGCTACAGTCTGGCAAAATTCAGCTTGTCCAAAATAGGTATAATAGCACATCAAACTTATAAGAAGAAATATGTCAGACTTTAGTATGAATTACCTCAGAGATATATCATCCCACTACCATCCCCTGTACTGCTCCTCATTGATTATTGTAAAATTCAGAATCTACAGCCCTAGTAAAACTTAGTAAAAACGATTGCAGCTCTCTGGCCCTGTTCTCACAGCTGTTGTAATAGGGAACAGACAGTCACAGAGCAAAACACAAAGCAATATAAATTGCTGTATAACTTTCTAGGCTGTAACAAGGTATTTGTACTGTGTCCAAAGTAGGTCCTGTCCAGGTAAAGAAGGGAAGTGAGAGAAATACTTGGTGGGCACCAGGCATCCAGCCCAGATGGACACCTGGCATCCAGGATAACAAATCGTTAACTCAGCAACACCACTTCCACCATTAAGTGATATCCACTGCCAAATAAAAAAAAATCAGGGTTTTTTTGAACACTGTCAGGGATCTCAGTTCCACCAATTCACTCAGCAGCCAGTTCCAATCCCTGACCAGCCTTTCAGTGAAGATATTTTTCCTAATATCTAATCTAAGCCTCCCCTGGTACAATTTAGGGCCATTTCTTCTTTTCCTGTAACTGGTTGCCTGGAAGAAGTGACCAACACCTCCCTGGCTACACCCTCCTCTCAGGCAGCTGTAGAGCAGTAAGGTCACCCCTGAGCCTCCCTTTCTTCAGGCTAAACACATTCAGCTTCTTCAGCTGCTCCTCATCAGACTTGTGCTCCAGACCCTTCCCCAGCTCTGTTGTCCTTATCTGGACTCATTCCAGCACCTCAAGGCCTTTCTTGTCATGAGAGGTCCACGACAGAATCTATCAGTCAAGGAGTGGCCTCATCAGTGACAGCACAGGGGGACAGTCACTGCCATGGTCCTCCTGGCCACCTTATTGCTGATCCAAGCCATGACTCTTGTCCTTCTTGGCCACCTGGGTACAGCTGGCTTGTGGTCAGTTGGCATTGACCAGCACCCCCAGGTCCTTTTCCACCAGGCAGCTTTCCAGCCACTTTGTCCCCAGCCTGCAATAGTGTATATTAGCCAAGGGGAGTATACCTCAACACCCAAAGATAATATTAATAAGTCATATCAGAAAATGGTAAATACATACTAATTTCAGAAATCTGAAAATAAGAGTATGTAAAAGACTATGCTGTAAACATATAAAGATTATACAAATAATGTAAAGATTATATTTTGGTGTGACATGATGTTATATAAACAATGGAAGAATTAATGATATGTCAGAATCATTTCTAAAAATGCTTTATATCAAATACATGAAGAATTCTTTCCATTCAGGGTTTTCTAGTCAATGCATTCTTCCGTGTTGCATTTTTAAATGGAAGGGGACAAAATATGTTCTAGACATAGTGACATTAATTTGTCTCTATTGTGTCATTCTAATCACTATCTTTCAGATGAAAGAGAATTCATATAATTCAGAAGCAATCATAGCTCACTTTGTGAGATAGGTTTTACACAAAAAGGCTTTACAATTGTTGCTTGATCAAAAAGGGTAGAAAGAGAGTGTGGTCTAAAGAGAAAAAGGAATAAATCTTTGAAAGTAATAGAAGAAATAAGAGGAAAGTGGCAGATCATGGAAATTTGCACTCCACCTGTCTAGACAAGACCTATAGAAGGAAAAGTCATGGGAAATGTAAACTTCTGCTGCTCTAATTCCTTTATTAGAAATTTTTCTAATGTCCAACAGCCCAAAGAGCATGGATAAGTGGAGTTTGATAATGATAGTATAAAAGGGAAATCAAAAACAAAACCCAAAATACTAGGAGCAAAGTAGGGGATTTTGTGAGAAAACAAAGAAAAAATGTTTAACACAGCATGGAATGCAGTTTTAAAAGACTGTCTCTGAAAGTATGCCACTGAATTTATTTCAATTACGTAAGTAAATGGAGCAATTTTGAAAATTTGAGGCAGATTCTGAAGTCTCACTTAATCCCAAACTTGTATCACCTACTTGTATGTAGGTATAAATACACACCATATATTTATATTATATAAAAGGATTATTAAAGAAATTGAGACTAACAAAAAAATAAAGCTGCCTTCATTATACAGCTTTAGTACAAGAGTTCCTCCATATTGACTGAAACCATGGTACCTAGGCTACAAATTAAACTACTGCATTAAGGTATCACATGTAAGCTAATCTATCCCTTAGTGGGCATTTGCCTATTCTCTAATTTACTCAGTTCTTGAAACACTGTACAAACAATACAATTTTTAATCAAGTAGGATATACTTTACCACTAGAATGACACTCATACCTCAGTGCTTGTTTCAACTGAGTAACTAACTTGCATAGCATTCTTTTATTTCATTAGAGAGTCAGAAAGTCATGCCACAAGTACAAAAGTAACATCTTTGGTGTTTATCACTGGCATACCTTTTCCTTGTTTAATTGCATTCTTCTGAAAGACTTCCTGCCAACCCAAATCATCCTGAGATAAAGGCAGTACTCTAACTCTTGTCTCATATGCATTTGACAATATAGATGTGTATTCTTGAGCTCCAGTAAAATGGTTTATTCCATCACAGATAGTATGTTTTCTACGTAAAAATATTACAGTGACATGATAATAAAATGAAGCATGACAGTGGTAAATTCAAGTAGTCATTTGAATATTAGTTTATGTTCTGTTGGTAATAAGATAGTTGGGGACACCAGTAACTTTCTAATAATGTGTGCAGCCAATATATTCTCAACTCCTTAATTAAGTTAAATGATGCTCTTATAATTATGATCTTTAAAGTGCATGTACTCATTTGTTCAAGTGATGGTTAAACATATGAGAAGTGTATCAAGCCTACTCCTCAGAAAAATGTAACATAATTTCATCAATGAAGTTTTGATTTTTTTTTTCTACTCTTTGATGACAGATATGAGGGAAAAGTAGCTGCAAAGTAGCAGATAAATTCATACATAATGCATTTGAATCACCAATTTTATTGCTGATGCACATAAGGATAGGAAGGTATTGTTAGGAAACAGATCACTGTCTGAAGGATCAAGAAACCTATTTGAAGTGATTGAAGACTGCTGCTGACCTGCTTTGGAATTTGAAAGTCACTTTCCTTCTCTTCCCTTATGTATCTCTTGTCACTTGGGCAAGTTGCAGCTGCCTAAATAAAAAGCATTTGAGACTCCCTAGAGCACTTCTCTTGGTTTACAAATGGACAGGTTTATGACAAGATTTGGGTGAATTCTGCCAGCTCCATGCTGATATTTTTGGTATACCAATATGTCTTAATGACATCTGTACTGAGGCAATAGTAATAGGCCTTAGTTTTATTTAAGAATCCTGTGTACTTCTACAACAATATATTTACGTGGCATTCCAGAACATATTCAGTAGTTGTTCTGCCAAGAAACAATAAAAATCATAAGGATAGACTTTCAGTAAATTAAAAGGGATTAGTTGTGATAATTTTTTTTATAGATTCCTACTGCCCACTACAAATATCCTGCAGTCAGAGATCCATGTTCAAAGGTAGGGCCATTAAGTCCCAGAAAATATTAATTATTTTAAAATGAAGTGGCAGGAAACAGCCAACTTCCAGAAATCAAAATTGTCTGCTCTAGTGGTGTGAAAAAAGAGAAGGAGCTGGGATTTTTTATGTGTGGAGGAGATTTTTGTCCTTTTTTTCTTCTGATCAATTTGTTTCATGAAATTAGAAAAATTCCTTATCTAGACAATTTTTGAAGCAAGATTTCTCACTTGAAAATTCCTTCTTAAAAATACATATTATCTTTTTAAATAGACTTTTTGCCATATGTGTTTCTCACCAGGACCTCATTATTATATTATTACTCATTTTACCTTAGGACTGGATTAAATGCACAAATTGCTGGTCCTTTTTTTAAGCATACCAAATCATCTTTCTCTCATTGTGAGTTTTGAAAAAAAATTTTTATTGGTCCTCCCATTATTGATTCTCCTGTATCCAAAGCCATTGATATTTTCACCCAAAGAATTTATTGCAGAAGTAAAATACTATATATCAATATAGATATGCTTCTTTTTCTTGCAGGTCATTGTTGGGGGTTGGGTTTTTGTTTTTTTTTTTTTTTTTTACTTACAGAATTTTTTATTTTTAGTTGCTAGGAAACTAACTACTGCATTCTTAGGGGTACTTAAGAAAAAGAAGAGTTGCCAAGGTCAGAAGAAGAGCTTAGCATCTGGTTGCACTTCTCCTTTCTGTGTGAGTTTCTCTCTGAGAAAAATATATGAGAAGATCAAAAGGAATATTACAATGTTGTCTTGTTACTCCTGTGAAAAGACTGTTCTTTAGCCCCAATAATGGATTAAATATTTCAGCAAAAAATGCCCAGTCACAGGTCTTAGAGGGAAATATAACATATTCTAGGCTATGCACAAATTTTAAAGGAGTAAATTAGTTAGTTACTGTACTGAATACAGTTGAGCACTAAGAACTAATGTAATTAGAACTAGAAATCAGAGAAGAAACAGAATTCCTCAAAGTAACAACAGAGACACACAACCTTTTCATATATCTAGCTTGTCTAGCTACAAAATAGATATCATTCTGCAACTCCACATTCAATGTCCGAACAGGATAAAATGAAGTGGGAAAAAATGTGATGAATCAATTAACTGCTAGTTTTCCTCCTCTGTAATTAAAAAATTTTGCTTATTAATTAAAAATTTTAGAGCACTATTGAGAAAAAGTTCAAAGACATTGCACAATTTTTCAAATTTTATTTAAAAAACTAACATAAAACCAATTGATGAAAAATTCAGTTGATTGAGAATTCAATTTATTTTAATAAATAAACATGCTAAGGTGATACTTCTTTAACTTTCATCTCCTCTAGCATCACTGTTTATTAATAGAATAGCATCTATCATGTTGCCTTTCACTTTATTTCAATGTACAAACATTTGCAAATACTTGTAGTTAGGATCTATAGAACATGGAAAAGTGTATTGGTTTAAGAAGATGTCAGTCTTTGTGGAAGTGTCTACAACAGACAGATGGCTAAATAGTAAAGAATCTAACAAGGCATCAGGCATTTGTTTAAAATTTTAATAGTTTTTAATCCTTTAAGTATAGCAAACATTTGTTAAGTTGTCATCTTTTAATGAGACTGTTTAAATTTACTTTACAAATTTTTCATTATTAATAGTTATATGCAAAAAATCTGACAAAATATGACTAAATAATTGGCATAAATTTTAAATTATCATCTATCCACTAATTAGCAAAATCTAACAATTGAAAAGTTCAATATTAGCATATTTCCTCCATCATCTGTAGTACATCTCTCTATCTACTGCTGTTTGTTATAGAAATGTTGGTTAACACCGACATGAAATGGCTCAAGTAAGAGGTAATTTGAAGTAGAAAATTTGCAGAAATGTACTTCAGACTTGATTTGACTGCTGGAATTCTAATCTACATGTTAATAAGAGAAGCTAAATGATAGCAAGTACTTCAGCTATGGGAAATCTTAGTAAATGTAAGGAAAATATATCTGGGTTGTATTTATTAAAGCTGTGCATAGGAAAGGAGAAAAGCTATAGTTCTGGGTGATAGTGTATTAAAATTGCTCTGGTTCTGAAATTTTAATTTTTGAAAAGACAATAACTTAAAAAACTTTCAAGGTTTCAGTTTCCTAACTTCCCAAATTAAGAAGTTGAATTATTAATAATAAATAGTAAGAATAACCCTAAAATAGGTATTCTAAGTTGAAGTAATTTTTTTTTTCAGCCTATTGACCAAGGACTGATTTTTAAAAATATTGTTGTTTATTTTTACATATGTCCATTTAATTAAATTAATTTTTAACTGAAATGAGAATTTTCTAGAAATACCAAAGGAAAAATCTACCAACCATGTAGTCATGACCTAAACAATTTGCATTCAAAGCATTTGTATGCTCAGAATTAAGACTAATTTATGCAGTTAAATTTGCACATATCTGACAATGTTTTACAATTTTTCCAAAGTACTGTGAAAATTAAATTTTTGGGAAAAAAAAAGAGAAAGAATGACCTATATTGTACCTCATTATTTCAAGTTCACAATCCTACTTGAATCACCTGAGAGTACAGGCTCATTTTTTCCTCCCTATTCCTGTGATGTGATGCAAAAGAAACCTGATTTATCATGTTGCCAGTAGTATGATGTGTTATTTTCATTAATTATTCTACATTAACCATTCACAAATACACACACACTGGTTTAGGAACAGAATGAAGGATGTTCTGTTCAGTTAAATTTATAATGTGAATTGACATGTTAAGGCACATGAAATTGAAAGTCATGAGGCACCTGCAATCCAATGCACTCTTCAAAATCTGTTACCACTTGTGTTCACCATAATTGTGAATACATATCACTTCTCTTCACCTACAGCTGCAACATTTTGAGGTTCAGTAATTTCCACAATTCCTCAAACTCTACTCTTACATTTCCACCTGAATAAATCAGGGGACATTTGGGTTCACTGCAAGTTTTAAAACAAATTAAATCACCTTCCACAGTTCCCCTGCTGCCCTGACCTCTTTGCCTTCAGCTTACTGACATGTTTCAGTGAAAGGGACACGTGCTATTAGTATGCTGAGGAGAAGATGTATGATTTCAGATGGCCACCGGGAGTCTGGTGGTCCTCTGAATTTTGCAAAGAGCTCTGCTGTAGTTAGCTAGGAAAATTATATTTTGTTATTTTAGATGGTTTTTGGTTTAAATCTGTGTTTAGTTTAGCTTCAGAAGAACAAGATAAAAGTACCCTGAGAAAATTAAGGAGTATCCTTACCATACCTGTATGGAGTTGCTCCATAGACCTATACACCCCAGAAAACTCAATCAATGGGGATTGTTTAACTAGAACAGCAAATTCAATAAAGTGATGTTTAGCTAGATAAGCTTTGAAATATCATTTAATCAAAGATAGATGGAATGTCATAATAGTGATTACAGCCATAAGATAGAAAAACTGCAACCCAGCAGAATTGGACCAAATATGCACTATAAGTTGCCAAACCCTAAATGGCCATCTTACTCCAGGGAAATCAGCAAGATGATATTAGAGAAAGCATTTATGACATGATGTGATGAAATGGGGAGAGGGTCTTGGAAATCTTGAATGTTGCATTGTATATAAACACCTGGAAGTCTTTTTTTCATTGGACATGTTTATGGTGAATAAATTCCTGATATGTCCCCCAGCACTGGCCAAGAGCTGAATAAAGGATTGTTCAGTCTAATAGTCTTTCACTATTTCATATAGTTTTTAATTCAATGCTCTTAACAGTGAATTTTCCATTTTATTTCCAGAAAGACTGAGGGGCCACCTTATTGTTCTCTACAGCTTTCTGAGAGAAGGTTGTAGCCAGGGGGGCTTGGGCTCTTCCCCCAGACAAAAAACAGCAGGACAAGAGGACATAGCCCTGAGATGCTCCAGGGAAGGTTTGAGTTAGACAGCATGAGGAATTTCCCCACAGAAAAGGATTTTTAACAATGTAGACTGCCCAGGGAGGTGGCTGAATCACCATCACTGAAGGTGTTCAAGAAATGATGGGACGTGGCACTTAGTGCTATGGTTTAGTTGACAAGGTGGTGATCAGTCAAAGACTGGACTCAATGATCTTAGAGGTTCTTTTCCAAACAAAATAATTCTATGATTCTGTGATCTTTCTTGTAATTCCCCTTTCAATATTGAAAAGCTTCAATGAAGCTCCTCAAAAATTCTGTTCTCCAGACTAATCAACCCCAGCTCTCTTAGCCTTTCTTGATACAAGTGTCCTTTCTTGAGGATAAATGTTCCACACCTCTGATCATTTTTGTGGCGCCCTCCTCTAGACCTGGGCCAGCAGGTCTGTATCTTTTCTGTGCTGAAGACTTCAGAACTTAACACACATGTAGAGATTAATGAAAACAGAAGAGGGAACATAATCCCCTCCCTCAACATATTGTTATTGGTGCAGCCTAGAACATAGTTGGCTTTTTGGGGTAGGAGTGTGTTATTCTAGCTCATATTGAGCCTGTCACCTACCTTCAGCACCAGCTTCTTCTCCACAGGCTTGCTCTCAATTTCTTCACCACACAACCTATACTAAAGTCACCAGTTGCCTCAATCGCTTTCATCTGGCCTTTTTGAACCTCATCAGATTAACATAGATCCAGTTCTTGGTCCTGTACAGGTCCCTTTGGATGGTGCTGCATCCTTCAGGGATGTGAACCTCACTGCTCAGCTTGACATCCTCTGCAAACTTTCTGAGGCTGTCATTGCTACTGTCTACAGAATTGATGAAGTCCCAAAACAGACCCATGAAAAACACCACTTAGCAGCGGTTTTCATCCAGACACTGAGATGTTGTTCACTACCCCTTGGATGTGACCATGCAACCAATTTTTTATCCACTGAATAGTCTACCCATCAAATCCAAGTCTCTCCGGTTTGGACAAAGGGATACCATGGGGAACCATTTCAAAGGCCTTACAGATGGCCAGATGGATGACATGAACATCCATTTCACTGTCCACTGATGTAGTCAGTCATAGAAGGCCACCAGATTAGTGAGGCAGGACTTGCCCTTGGTGAATTCATGCTGGTATCTTGAATCCTTTCCCTGCCTTCCATGTATCATAGCACACCTTCTAAGATCTGTTCTATGAACATCCCAGGTACAGAGGCAAGGCTGACACGTAGTAATTTACCTGAAACTTCTTTTCTCCCCCTTTTAAAAAATAAGAGCTATCTTTGCACCCATTTCTAGACAAAGAACTATCTTATTATTTCCACTGTAATACATACCTATTTTTCAAATACCTCTGAGCATTACACATAATCAGGGAAATAATACCAAACTATTTATTTGTTTTTAGCATACTTTACATGGCTAGTCTATTTTTTAAAATCAAGTATCTAAAGTAATTTAAAACAACCTATCTGTAACAGTGAGAGAGAGAATATTCCCTAACATTTAGGTTTTATGAAACTGCATCCAATATATGGAGAAACAAATAGCGACAAACATAATTTTCTCTCTTTGAACATTTTATTTCTTCTAGCTCTGAAATGTTTTCCAGTTCTATTTATGGTTTGTATTACTATGGAACATTCAAGCATAATACAAATTCCTCAGACAAAAGTACTACAAAACATATGCCAAAACCTGGGGTAATTGCTACTGCTCTTTATTAATAACTCAGGTTTAAACAGGTTCCTTCCAACAAGGCATTATCGCAAAAGCATGAAATTACAATGTCGTACAAAGTGCCAAAGTGCTGGAAATTTCTTTGTGTGTGCAACAGATTTTATTTGATGAACAAGTTAATGTACTGATCTGAATCTCAAATCATCCCAGTATTTTTCTCTTGTTGTTAATTATGTACCTATTATATACCTATCTACACTATTTGCAATAGCACTACCTTACACTTCAGGCTGTGCAGTTCCAACTACTGTAGGTGCAATTACAACTTTTAAACAGAAATCCACTGATTTATATCAGAGTGAAATAATTTATGAGCTTTATGGTGACTTTTTGCGTGATATGTTCTCAATAGAAAATGAGATGTTGTGTAAAATTTGCACTGTATTGTTTATTTCCATTCCACTTACCATAATTGGAAAAAAAAAGACTAAATAAATAACAATCCCCTCTCTGAACTGAAAGATAGACATGTGGACCTAAAAAAGTAATAAATTTATATTACAAGTAAGAAGAAGTAGTACTGGCAATTTAAAACATTTTGATAATGTTGTTATAGATGTCTCCATATTTTTACTGGAAAATAAAAAAATTGCTTAGAACCACCAGAAGAAATTGACAGAGTGTATTTTTTCCCTCTTCATCCATATTTCGTAACCAGGCCACTTTATCTTTCTTGTTTAGAAGAAGGAAAATAGAAAAATTTAATATTGTAATTTACTTCCTGGACTGATTATTATTCCTAGTTTGACTGCTTTAAGACTGTCACAGAATAGACTGTTACTGCTTTTAATGGATTGATAACATTTCTGAGGTCATTACAATAGCAATAACAAGAAGCAGTTTTTCTGGAAATCCTGTGCAGGTGTTGCCGGTACATGTGGGAAGACATTACAAACAAAGAGAGAAGAAAAAGGCATGGATGGGTTTGCATGTAATGGTTTTCCAGGTTTAAGGTTGTCTTCCTTATTGTGCAAAGCAGCACATACATGGGTTTTTTTGTACCTCATTAATGGTAAAATATTTATTTATCACCAACATATCTATTTCCTGGTTTACCTCTGTTGCGTTCTTTGCAGGCAAGTTAGAGTGAATAAAGAGATCCCCATCCATGATTTGTGCAATGAAGCTGTGAAGGAAGCTCTTAAGAGCACAGAGTATGATCCCTTACTTTTTGAGTAAGGGAGATGCACACTCAAAATCTAATATAATTTGAAATTAAATTAGCAAAATATGTTTATGATTAGATCTAATCCTTTAGAGACTGATAAGAAATGGTTGTGATATCTACTAAAACTACATAGAATATCAATCAGTCTTCTACTCCTCTGTGAGTTTCAGAAGACATTTAAGTTTTTAGTAGATCTGGAGAGTCTGATGTGGGCATGAAAACACATAAAGCCAATTCACATATGCACCTAAAACAATACTTCTCTTAAGCATTTATACCTTTACGTTGAGTTGAGATTGTATAATACTAAGAGTGAAGACCCACTAATGTTACATTGGAACAGCAGCTTTGAGTACCTTAGGCTGATACAATTTTTTCCATTAAAATTCTAGGCATATTGACTTTAAATCAGCTCATTTTTAAGCCTGTATTTCTGTACAGTAATGCATAACAGAGCAGATTAATTGGACATTCTTGAGTAGTTTTTGACCTCAGGATAGGTCTATGGGTAGTGAATTTGTCTGTTTTAGATATATGTGAATGGAGTCAGTGAGAATAAAATATTGATTTTCATGGCATCAGGTAAAGTACTAACCAAAGTCACCTCACTTACATTTTTGATTTATAAATTAAATTAAAGAGGAGAAAATAAAGACTGCCAAAGAAATACTGGTCCCTGTGCATATATGTGTGTGCAAAATTTAATATGCTATAAGCACATGGAAATGAAATATGGATATTAGGATGAATTAATTTCAAATAGCTCAGTCTTTATAGAGTATATTTTAGAACATTTAGTTTGTATTTATCAATGAGCACAATATGCATTACCTCATGAAAAGGAACAACTTCACTACACGTTTTAAAAGCTGGCTGAAGTACTAAAGACCAATGAGGACACACAATCCAAATGCTGAAAAAAAAGAGAGTGCCATCTGTGTCTTCAAAACAAAGAGAAAATGTGTTTCTTGTGTGCTTTATTGTAATTGTCAGATTATATATATATCTTTGTCAGCCCATATACTGAGAAAAAAAACTTTTATGAGATTAATAATTTCTAAAAATACTATAGTATGATTAATAAATGTAATAAAAAATTTGATGCATATGAAGTAGATTTAGGCTTGCTCTTACTAAATACAAGCTGAATTATAAAAGAAATCATATTTAGAATACTTAAAGGCTTCTTTTTCTCCCCTTTCAAAGAGATGATTACATGGATAAAATTATAGCCTGGATTAATTTAATACAAATTGTACTTGTTTGCACTTAAGAATTATTTTCATAAATTATTTTAAATCTGAGACAAAAGTGATTTCAAGCATTTGAGAGAAGCACAGATTCTTATTTGAACATCAGCTGATTAGTATAGACATGTCTCACAGTGCATCTGTCAGCCTATTTCTTTATTCCCCCTATTATATCTGCCTGAAGGAGTAGACCCATGATGGCAAATAGGGGAAACACAGTAGCATTTAATCACAATCCTGAAGAAAATGTATTACTGATGTTCTCTTCAGCTTCTGCATTTTCATCCACACTTTGATTTCCCAAAGAAATAAAAGTGCTGATTTGTCCCCATCACATATATAATTACTTTAGATGTTTCCATTGATACACTTTTTAAACCCTGTGTTTTTAATTAGCTGTAGTAGTTTAATATGAACAGAATTCTTATCCTCTTTTCACTCCCTGTGCTCATAATATCACAGCTCAATTAGGGAGCCAGGAAGAAACCTAGATGTGTGAACAGTTTGAGTTGAAGGTCATGGTATTCCTTTCCTAATACTCTGACAGAAATGAGCACCATTATCCTCATAATACACAGTGTTACTCTCTGGAACTTATTCTGGACAATATTTGTTGTGTGCTAGTGAATTTCTTATTTTTAATAAAGTGTACAAATCTAGATAAAGTTTTGGTTTTATGAGAAAAACAATCACATCATGAGAGCTCTGTTTCTTTGCTGAACACACTCAGATTTTATGAGATATTATTGCAATATTTGTAGCTTTATATCTGCAGGCATGAAATTAAGTGGCTATTAAAAGAGAGTGCAGAAAGAATGGCAAACAAGAAAGGATATAATACATCTATTAAATTCCTGTGATAATCCATTCAAGATGACTTCTGATGTTTTTCCCAATCTACATGATTCTGTGATTATTTTTCAGTGTTGCCATTTATTTATCCATCTTTTCTAAGTTTTAGTGTCCATGATTGATATAATGCAATTTTGTCTTCACTCTTCCTTTAAAAAACTTTAAAAAGCTATGCAACACTTTTTGTCATTGGCTGAAACTTTCATACCATCTATGCAGGTTTCCATTGGTTGAAAGTGGTTTTAGATAGTTGGACCCATGCTTTTCAGTCAATTATTGGCTTTTATTTTATCATAGAAGACAATTTATTTCTCAAATTGATCAATTAAGGTCATGTAAATAAGTGGAGAAGAGTGTAGAATTTCTTAACAATACTGTCAGGATTATCCTAGCACTGAGGAAGAAAGTGCCATAGACTTTCTTAAAGAATAGAAAAAGCTTTCATGCAAATAGATGCTCTTTCTTGATTTTTTTTTCTTTTGGTCACAATTCAGAATGAACTACACAGCAATCAAGTGTTTGAAAGCTCTCTAAATATCTACAATGTACAGAATACAGGTTCATTTTTTTTTATTTGGAGTAAATGTGATAGAAGAAAGAAGCAGATGGAGTAAATCAATCAAATGGAAATTATTCCAAAGCACAGAGGGAAGTTAAAGCAATGAAAATGAGAAGTGGAAGGATGTTCAAGTGGCAGAAGGTGTTACAAGAAGTGGAAAAATTATATTCTGTTCACTTAGGAAGCCTAGAAACTACAAAAAGATCCTTTGAAACAACTAAACATAACATCTGGACCTTATGGACCTTTGGTCTGCTCCACAGTTTAAAATGTCCCTTGACTAATGCACATAGCAGCCTGGAAGTCTCAATGAAGGAAGAGGAAGGAAGTCTCTTTGATGCCATATGGCATTAATGCCTGAGATCTGATGCTCAGGCATGAAAGGCTCAAGTGTTCTTGGTGTATGCAAAACCACAGAAGCATCTGAAGCAACTAGGGCGTCTCCCCCCAAAAAAAGTCTCAGGATCAATAACCCAGCTGAAGTGCATCCACAACAATGTACAACAGTATAGACAACAAACAGGAGGAGTTGGAAACCATTCTGCAGCTGGAAAACAATGACATAATTACAACCATGAAAACATGGGGGAATAACACAACACTGGAGTGCAGAGATGGATCGCTATAAACTCTTCAGAAGGTGTTGGTGAAGAATAGGGTGGTAGGAGTAACCCTGTATGTTAGGAAGATTTTTGACTCTCTAGAGCCTAATGGCAATGACAAAATTGTTTATGGATAAGAGTCAGGATAAACATCAAGTCACATGTGATGGTGGGAGTCTGATAGAGACCACTCAACCAGGATAAAGAGACAGATGAAACATTTTATAAGCAGCTGGAAGAAGTCTTACAATCACTAGTCTTTGCTCTTATGGGGATTTCCATCTACCAGAGGTCTGCTGGTAAGGAAACAGTCTAGGAGGGTCCTGGACCGAGTGACAGGTAACTTCCTGACACATTTGGTTAGGGAGATAACTAGGGAAGACACCTAACTGGACTTGCTGCTTATGAACAGAGAACTTGTGGGTGGGTGATGTGATGGTCTGAGGCTATCTTTCTTCACTGGAAGGCTGGTCTGGCACTGGAACAGGCTGCCCAGAGAAGTGGCTACGTCACCTTCTCTGAAGGCATCTAAGGGACATGTAGGCATGGCACTTAGGGACATGGTTTAGGGGTGGATTTGCAGTGCTGGGTTTACAGTTAAGTTCAATGATCTTAAGGACCTTTTCCAACCATATGAACCTAGGTTTCTGTTATTCTATAATCTAATAGTGATGCCCTTAGTTTTCAATATTCCCTTGACATTAACAATTTCATTGTTTATGTTCTTAAGGTTGCTTTTTGGGAGGTACAGTATGCAGGTGGATATTTGAGATATCTTTGAGGATCAAGGAGTAAAGGCATTTATCTTCCATGACAGGTAGATTTCTAAAGACTAATACATGATGCAGAGGGAAAACCCAGAAGTGTTTTCTGAGGTCTATAAAATCCTGAAAACAGATCTAAAATAAACTAGATGTGTTCCTCTACAATTTAAGAGCTATTTATAATATAATGTCAAAAGAGACAGAATTTACTTCAACCTATTTTAGCTGCTGAATTAATATAATAGAAACACAGTATTAAAATTTACAATTTGTATCAAAATGCATATAAACATAAATAGTTTGGAAATATTGCTAAAGTTGTTAAAAAATAATTCATAATAGCTCTGTAATGCTTAAAAGAAAAATGCTAGAAAATAATCGAAATATTTCTTGGGTTAAAAAAAACACTTTTACTTTGCAAATACAGGTTTGATTCTTTTTTTTCTGATATATTCATTCAGTGCAATAGCTTTCAGCTTTTCAGTGGCTCTGGGAATTATCAATATGTTTTATTATAATTTTATGTTACCTTCTAACCCTGGAAAATCTTTGATGGCACAAATCCTAACAAGTTTGGGGTTTTTTATTTCTTTCTTCTTCAAAAATGGAATTATTAAAATGCTTATTAATGTATTTTAAGAGAATAAACTTGGAAATAGTTTATATTATACCACAGTTTATGCATTTAATTTTTGATAACATATATAAGGAAGGCACTTTGTCCAAGTCATAGGAGTACACAGCTCTCTGCTTCCACTATGGCCAGTAGTACCTGGACATGAGAGGGCATAGTGGCACAGTCACAGGACAGAGCAACAAAATAATTCAAGGTGTCTTAAACCCACTGAGGAGTGCTCCTGCTTCTGTGGCTAGGGAAATATGCTTTGGATTTAATAATAATTAAAATGGAAAATATTGCCCAGAATAAAATTTATTTACGCATTTTTAGAAAGTCCAATTTCAAGGGGAAAATTATGGCGTATGTAATACTTGTAATTAAGAAAACACATTTGAGCACCAATTTTTTAAAAATACTTTTGTATACCAGAAAGAACCAAAAGCTCAAATGGAACGTTTTATAGACAACAATCCAAAAATAACATTCTTTGCAAGTGCTGTAGAGAGGTAGGAAAAAGATATCAGCAACATTTCTCATTGAAAGAAAAACTCTTGGTAATAGTTTGAAATTAATGTAATTAATACATATTCTAGAAATTTTGTTTTTCAGTTGCTGTTTAAAGAAGCAGACCAAGTTTTCCATATTCTTGGCACTAATCAATTCTTTACTTGTAGAAATACTTTAGCATTTCTGGAATGCTATAACAGGACTTTTCAACATTTTCTACCATTTCATTAATGTCAGCAAATCCATTTAGGGACAGTTATAATAATTTTTAATTGAAAAAGTGAGTATTATTCATATCCCATGGAGTAACTCACTTGACTTCTTTACCTTTTATTCAATTCCATAATGAAAATGTCTTCTTGGGAACATCGCATCATTTCTATATATTGTTTATCACAGCTCAGATTTTCACTGGTGCAAGTTCACAGAGAAAGAAGGTGTTAGGTTAGCAATAAGAGGTTAATCTGCATGCACATGGAGATTCCAGAGCCACCAGGCAGTGAAGGGGGTAAGTGCCAGCAAATAGAGACTGCACAGAGTGGTGTCACACACTGTATCTGTGGTGACAGCAGCTAGAGGTGCATGTGTTTTGTATGGGTATGCATGTCAGTGGGATTTTGCTAGTGAACATAAGAGTGAAATTTGGATAATAGGTTGAAGAAGCCAGTGCTGAGGTGGCCATAAGCTCGGGCTGGATACCGAAGATATCAGGGGGGTTGGGATTTGGTTTTTGGAGGTATCAAGGATCCAAACCAGCAGCTGGAGCAATCACAAGGTCTTAAGGCTGACTACTGCCATTAAGCTGAATCAGCTGTCAGAGAGACTCCTCTTGTATCTATATCTTAATTCATGGAGCTACTGGAAGATCAGATCCAAGGGCTACTTGTTAGGCTGAGCATACAAACCCATTTACTGGTGGGATCCATAGTGTGTGTAAATGCACATCCCTGTGTGGGTGCTTCCTGTGTGAAAGGACCAGCTGCTAAATGGAGATGTAACTGAAGCTTGCTTCATAGCCTGTCCTGACTCTGAAGAGACCTGTACTAAACATGTGTATACTAATGTAAATTTATAGTACATTTAGGTTTTCACCCTCATAAGACAGAGAGGAGAATAGTATGATGCTGTTGATAATCTGTACTTAAGTGAGTGGAATGGTTTCTTTCTTCATGTTTATCTGTGTGATTTGCCACGTACATATATGTCTTCTGCATTTGTGCCCATGTCTCTACTGAGTATATAGGCCCAGCAATACTCATCATGGACTTAGCAATCTAGAGCTTCAACTGTGTCACTGCTGTTGGGCTGCCGGGCTTGGCAACTCCCAGAACCAAAAATTTTGTTCATGCCTGAATAGCACTGGAAACACAGCTACCAAACTTCTTTATTAGTCTATGTGGAACTTCAGTAACATGGTACCTACAGGTTTGTCACACATGTAAATATTGACATCTTTCTGTTATAAGAAGGTGCATAAGACAATTGAAAAATATACTTCGGAGTCTGAAAATTAAACTTGTTACTATGGTTCATAGCTCTAAGTGTTGAGCTGTAGTGATTAACATATAAACTTGTATGGGCAAATTATTAAGATACATTACAGTTAGATGAATTGTTATGGCTTTATAGATCAGGTGATTAGGATATTGACAGAGTGGTCAGAGAAGAGAGAAGCTAAAAGGTCATATCTGTCTCTCCTACTGTCCCATTCATCCAGCTATGAGTGAATATACTTCCATTTTTTTCTCTGTCTTTGGTATGACATTGACCTATAAAGTTTTCACATTGTCTTCAGCAGGACTGACACCTAAAAAAGTAATATTAAAAGGAAAAGGACCCCAAAAATATAGGCGAATTATTCTTAATTAATGCTCAGAATACTGATATATATTCCTTAAATAAATGGGAAAATATATATATATATATATATAAATGTTACTGACCAAATAGAACTCATTTTTCTTGCACCTGCACAAATTCTTCTGCAACTGGTAGACTTGTAATACCTCACAATACTCCCTTCATAAGGCCAGAAAATAAATTATAATTTCATTTATCCTTCTACATTGCCATAGAAATATACCTCACCTATTAAGGAGATATAATGTCAGGATGTAGGGGAAAAGTACAATTTTGATAAAGGGTCAGAAAGCATGAAAAAAAGTAATTACATGTCATAAACTTGACCAGTCATCCAAAACTGAGAAGTATCAGTGCACTAAAGTTGAGAAATTGGCAGTAACATATTTTCCTCTCTCACTGTAAGCAGACTTGTCAGTTTAACATTGGCTATAGCTTTGGAAGGAAATTTTGTCCTAAACCAATAACACAACAGAGGAGATAGATAAATAAGAAATAAAAATGAGGACTCCAACCAACCAACCAACCCCCAAAATAAACAGGAATTGGAGCATTTTCCCCTCTTTCTTTGAATATGACATATCTTATTTCAACTCGCTGTATAGATTCCATGGAGAATTTGCATTTCAATTCTTATAAACACAGAAGAACTCTTGAAAAATGCTCTGCAGTCCCCTGTGATTGCAGTCCCACTGCAATACTTGTGTTTATTTTTACTAGCAGAATGAGCTCTACTTAGCGAGAAACAAGAAATTTCCTTCCTCACTGAAAAAGGATGCTTCTTTCAGTAATGTTATCTTACTAAAAGGTATGGGCAAGGGAATATAGTGAACCTCTTTATGCTTTAGTAGTTTTAACACTTCTTCTGTTCCAACTAATCCAGTTTTAGAACTGCAGATATACACAGATATGAAAATATGGGCCCTTTTCATAGTCTTTACCCTTTTCTTCATCTTCTAGCATTGTTATATCAACCTGTGTAATAAAATCCAAAATCTAGACATTGTAAATGATAACACCTCTCCATTATGATAAAGTAATATAATTAATTACTTATCAAATCCCAACTATCAGGAGTTGTTTGGTAAAAAACTATGCTGCTTTAGATATCAGGTCTTTTATTTTCAGCTATAATTTTTCAATATTCTGGTAATATTTTTTTCCTGAAGCCAATTTAGGATCCTTTTATTATTGCCCAGTAACAGACAGTTTCAATAATGAAAACGTACTGAAGTGTTTGGCAGGTCAATCTATTTAGAAATCCATATCCATATCATATGCGTGAAGCTGATTCCTGCCAGCAGTACTCAGCTCTGTTGTAAAGGTTGTCTCTCATGGGTGCACCAGGTAACAGACACAGGCTCTCCTCTGCATGTGACCTGTAGGTGATGTAAAACTCACCGATCCAGCCAGGGAGCATAAACTCAAATGGAACTAACACTTGCTTCTTTGCCAGTGAAGTATCAAAAGTGGTGGTTGAAATACTGAAATAGCAGTGGAACCACTTCCTGGTTTAAGGTCTGAAGATAGACGTGCAAACAAGGGGCTTTTTTTTTTTTTTTTGAAAAATGCTGACAAATTATCAGTTTTGATGAACTACCAGAATGATTTAATGGAACTATCTTCTTTCCATACATTTTTGAGAAATCCAAGCTCATATTATATCTGAACCACGCTTGACAGTAGCAGCATTCCTTAAGTATGACAAACAGCCCATCAAACAAGGGTGAATCAACTAGATGCACCAAAGTAGCCCTAAACTCTGTGCTTCCCTTTTATAAAATTCAGTACCTAAAAGTTCAGTCTGGGGACTGCCCCTAATCAGAAATTTCTAAGAATGAAACACATGGAAATCACTCCTTTTAGGACATAATTTGTAGAATTTAAGAAGGTGACTTTTGATTTGTAAAAACTACATGCTATTGTTCCTGAAAGGATAACATCAAATAATAATTTTAATGTAACTTTGCAGAACTGTGACTTCAGTAGAAAGGCAAACAACAAATTTTTGGAAATTTCATTTTCTTACTGGGTCAAAAATTAAAATTTAAATCATAAAACCACTTCAAGCAAGAAGGAATAGGTAATATCCCAGATACTTAAACTATGTGACTCTGATGTTTTTGAAAAGAGTGCGATGGTATAACTATGTGTTTATGGTATTTTGAAGCCGTTCACTGGCTGCTAAGAGACAGAAATCAAATTCTGTCCTTTCATTCAGATTCTGACCCTCCATTTAAAAAATGTGTCTAACATTTATGATTGTGAACTAAACCTCAGTATATCTCTGATGAGGCAGCTGCTTAAACTTGTAAGAAGACATGAAAAGTAGGTTTTTTCCCTTTTCCCTCTGTGGAATTTTCCCCATTGTCATAATAAGATACCTATTGATAGGCACTAATGACAGGGGGAAGTGGGGAGGGGAGGGAAGAGGAAACCCCTCGATATCCAAACAACCAGAAGAGGAAACAGAAGGCTCTGGCTCTCCCCATTTCCCCCACGGAGTTCGGAGGAGAAGGACGATCACCGCCTGAGCCGTTCACTTCCATCCCAGTGCCAGGAGCCATCATCCTCACTGCTGTTGGACTCTGCACTGCTGCCTTTTCGCTTTAACCTGCCATCATCCAGCACTCTGCTGAGCACTGGGACCCACACCGTGAGCAGAGGGCTCTCTCCATCTCTCTGTCCCCCTGGGACAGCTCTGCCATCACCCCCAGCCCTCCTGCAGCTCTGCGGGACCCGCCCGCCCCCAGCACCAGGAACTGCAGCTCAGGGAAAAGGTGCCTGCAGCCAAAAAACACTGGGACTGAGTTACTGTTCTGTTTGTGGCTAATTTCATAGCTGTTGTTGTTCTTGTTTGTCTTGTTAGATATACTAGTGAAGAACTGTTATTCCTATCCCAATATCTTTGCCTGAGAGCTCCCTTAGTTCCAAAATTATAATAATCTGGGGGGAGGGGGGTTTACACTCCATTTCAAAGAGAAGCTCCTGCCTTCTTAGCAGATACCTGTCTTTCAATCCAGGAGAAGTAGTTATGAAAAGCATCTATGGAATGTGTGAAATTTTCTATTTGTTTCAGCTAAAAGAGTTAATACATAGTTTCAGTGATGATAATTGAAATGTCAACACAGTTAATTTAATTTGAGAAAAGTCAGGAAAGGTCTCTCACAGTTCTGATGTTTTGTCTTGTTTCTTATCTACAAATGGATTTCAATTTAGACAGACTTGTGTATATTTCCACATCTCAAAATATAATTGCAGATACCACTTGAAGACAATGAGCATATTCAAGTTTGTCAATCAACCATTTTGACAAGGAAATGTGCCACAGATATTTAATCCAGCTGTCTTAATTTATTTATTTATTTATTTATTTTACATCGACCATCACGCTTAAAAAGATCAGTGCAACAGTGTATCTGGGTAATATCTTGTGGTTTTTAAAAAAAATTTCTTTGAGTGAAGACTTCCTGCTTTAAAGATGTTGATTCACAAGATTCAAATACTCCACATAATGTACAATGTTAATTGCCATTGTGCCAGAAAGATGCAAGGGAATTCAGTCTTTCATATGACCTTTCAATATCAGGCACTTTATAATTCATTTCATGTTTCTGTAGATATCCAAGCTTCAGCTGTGTTACAGAGGGCTTCTTTTTTGTTTTATTATTTTTGTTTTTTTTTCCCTTGGTTCAAGAGCTTTTCCTTTTTTTCATGCATTAGTTAAGAAAACAGTGATTTCAACCAAGTTTAATGTTCACAACCTAACTTGATAATGCAGTAACTTTTGTAAATTATAAATGTACAAAATGTTTTGATAAATTACAACAGTGTATGAATTACCAGTTTGCCAAGAAATTTGGAAACTCATTAATTTGTTTGGTTTGGCATCATGTCTTTTCCCGGTAGTAATTTTATTGACAGTTTCCCTTCAAATTCTGTAATTTCTGTATTATATTATATTATATTATATTATATTATATTATATTATATTATATTATATTAATTCTATTCTATTCTATTCTATTCTATTCTATTCTATTCTATTCTATTCTATTCTATTCTATTAATTTCCCTGAAATGCCTCAAAGTACCTATTTCAATAGCTTTGTTCCTAGTCTACCCCAGCATTTAGAGGGAAGCAGTAACAAGAATTTTTCAAATATACCTTTCCTGACCCTGGGATTTTCAAACCACTGAGCTGCTGGTTGTTATCCAGTCACCGACTTTTATCTTCTCTTGTTAATTATTTCTATTTATAACCTCCAGAGTTCTCTTGCAAAGTGCTGATAATTTATATTTCTTCATACTTGAAAAAATACAAACTGTCAGCACTTTGAATAAATTAAGACAGAAGCGTACCTGTAATACACAGTTATTGGTCATTCCTACCAATTGCTAATGGAAAGTATGAACAATCAGGATTAAAGCTGCAAATATATTTGATATGACCTTTTAAATTTCCACTTAGACTTTGCTTTTTCCTACTTTCTTAAGTATACTGCAATATATCAAACACAGAAAAAAGAATCACCATAAATTTGGATTAATTCAACATGTTCACTGCATTTTTAAACTATCATCTACTGCTCATTTATCAAAGCTCCCTTCATTGCCCACCTATTTCTTCCCTGTATATGTCCTTCTAAACACTGTATATGTTTACATATTTATATATAAATAAATTACTTCCATTCTGAAGTAAAAAAAATAAGGACAAAATTTTGCAAAAGACAATGAGAAAAGATAGTGATATTTCTGTGTGGGGTACTTTGAAATATTTTTTCTTTTCCTAAGGGAGTAATGAAAATAATCTGCAATAAATTAGTCATGTTACCTGCTTCACAAATGAATTAACATCAAAGATGAAACATATGTAAAACCTGAAGCATTGATATTGCTACTACTTTCTAGAGATTCAAGTGAGTAGAGTTCCAGGAGAAGTCAGCTGGTCAGAATATATACACAGAACAACTACTTAGAGTAATTAACCCCAACCACCAATAATATAATTTAGCTCACACATCACTTTAAACATTTGGAATAGGACCAGTCATACAGCAAAAGCTAAGTTAAAGGAATCTTATTGATCGGGGACATAGGAAAGCCTTAGAGAAATTTAGAAAAGTTGGTTTAAGGAATCACTTGCATTTGAAAGATAGTTTGCTGAATATTCTAGATAGACAAATCATTTATTACTGTGTATTTAGCATAAATGCATATATGGAAGTGTGCCTTACTTTCCTCATCAGCTCCGTCTATTCCTCTGCTCTCAAGGTATCCTTCATTTAGTAGGAACCCTTCCTATCGGAAAGTTTTGTACTAATCTTTTTTATTCCTTGTCAGATCTTCCAAAATTTATGAAAATTGTCTCTGCATTGCTCAAGACATCACACTCCTAATGCCATATATCACTGGCTTCAGCAGTATATCCTATTTTAAATGCAGAAAAAAGAAAGCCAAGAGAAGGTAAGAGAACCTAAACTAAACTAAGCTCGGCTCTGATTTCTTACTCTCTGCTCCTTCATAGGTTCTTTTTTGCTGTTTTTCAATGTCTTATATACACTTTCTGATTAGTCACTTGCATTTAATGGCCCAAAGCTATTCTTCCAGTGGGCCAACCATTCCTTCAAATATTTATGGATTATTACCCATAATCTTTGGAATTGTTGTGAAAAATGTAATTACATATAAAAGTTCTGAAAAACAGACACACAGAAAATAACAAGGAAAAACTCCTGAAATTCTGCATTGATATCCATAATGAAAAAAACATAAAATCTAAAGTGTTTGAAATAATATGTTTTTCTAAACACCTTTGTGAACAATAGCAGAAAGCACACTAAAATATTTTAAAAGTGGATAATCATATGTACATTTACTGAGAAAGGAATATAACTGAAAGCAGGTAATCCACTAAATTTATTAAATAAAGGGACAAAGAAAGTTTTGAACTTCATATGAATGACAAATATGCATTTATATGATTAATGTCTTCAGAGGATAGATAAAGCTAAAACAGTGAATAATTTACTAACAGGTGAACAAATTTCTGAATGTGATTGACCTTCAGGAAACAGAGACTCTCCTCTTTGGAGGTCAATGTAGTTGAAATACATTTGTATAAATACATGGAAATTAATCTTGTTTCCTTTAGGTAAGTCAAATGAAACATTCCAGTTGATCAGATATTTATGCCTAAGTAAACAGTACTAAGTATACTTCTGCCTAAGTAAACAGTGTCAATAAATCTGCAACTGGATGTTAGAATTTCTTTATTGATGATAATAATTAATTAATGTGTTTGATTGTAACAGTCTATAAACAAAGTACTGAAGTGCATAAAATCCACATCTATTAGTCTCCAATATGTAATAACTAGACTAGACAGAGCAGCATAAAAATGCTAGTCTACAGAATGCAAAATGCAGCACCCAAAAAAAGTCAGTAAAACAAACAAATAAAAAAATGCAAAGCATAATTGAATTTTGCCAGGCTCAACTGTGTCACCGTATGAAGATACATTTGCTTAACTTATGGAGAATACAATGCTTATTCTCAAAAATTATATTAAACACAACCCCGAAGAAGAATAAGAAAGTACACTCTGTTGACCAAGTGCCTCAAAAACAGAGAACCAGACTAGCTGTGCCAATTCATCTCTGTATTTGGGAAATAACACCAAGTTTGTCAAGTAGTCAGCTACAACTTAGGGGTTGATGACCACAAAAGACCACCCAAGGGACCCCTGAGATAGGAGGACACATGCATCAGTGTGAGAGAAAGCATATTACTGGACTTGGGGAAATTATTATCAAATGTATGGGTATTTTTGGGAAAACAAATGAATATGTAAGTAAATTATAGTATATAAATGGGAGCTTTTCTTACTCAATATGCATAATAGGTTGAAACATCCCATATGCATCCAGCACTGAATAAAGAATGCCTACTTCTTAATCCTACATTGGTGCTAAAGAGTTTATTCTGCCAATTTTGGTAACAACTGGACTCACTTTCTCCAGTGAATTCAATAGCAGAGGTCATGGTCTACATTGTGTCTAATGTTCTAGAGGCGGTACCTTTAAGTCCCACTGAAATGAAATCCTTTGATGAAACAACAAACCTTTAAGTAGCTTGTCCTGTTCCTGGGACTTAGAATGCTGTTGTGCCAGGATTATGTCCTACCTCTTCAACAGGAACCAAACTGCCAGATGTTCCTTTTCCAGCTGCAGCTTCTCCTTCTACTTGTCTTTGTTCTTCACCATCCTCTTCTGGCTGCTGCCCAAGATATCAAGCAAGGAAAAAAGTGTTGCTTTCTTGGTTATACTCACCACACTGGGATGTGCTGGCAGTGGATTAGCCCCTCCTCCTTGTCATCCATGGCAGTGCTGGTGAGGTAAAGCCCCACCCTGGCTCACCTGTGGAGCTGCTCTCTGCAACCACCAGGCTCCAGATGATGGGCCTCTGTGCTCCTATTCAGGGATAGACTGGGGAGGTGTCCCAGCATTCTCACCCCAGGGGAGATGGACAGGGTAGGCAAAGATCTGACAGAGGAGGGGAGCACAGGCTGCCTGTGTCCATGTGTGATGAGATCCAGGTTCTCCTGGTGTCACTGGTGGAGAAAATCCAGTAACTGTTCCTGCTTCTGCTGTGTCCGTTGCACTTTCAGTGTCTGGACCTGCCAGAAAGACACAGAGAAAGTCCTTGTACCACCCCAGGACAAAACTCCTACAGCAGCACTTGAGGGGTATAGGTATCTCTGGACAGCGCAGTCAGCCCAGCACTCTTTAGAGCAGAAATGGCCTTTCTCCCCTTCCTGGGTCACCCATGTTTCCCCAGCCAGCAGGCAATGGGCTCACCTATCTCTACAGTTGTGATGCAAGGATCTGGATAACAAGCAACACTGCCAAACAGCTTTTTGAATACTGTAGTTGTGTCTCAGCTATAGTAAACTGTGATATGCAGGGATGCTGTCAAGGACTGCATTTCCTCCTTACCCTGAAAAACCAAGCCTACTGCAGCTTCTTCCCCTACCCTTCTCCTGCTCAATCCCATTGCTAGTCTGGGTCCCTTCTCTCCAGGAGCAACCCCTATCCTAGGCATAAGCAAGCTGAGCTCAAGTGCCAGGCTCAGGGGAAGACTGTCAGTGCTTTGGGAGACAGTGTATGCTGTGACTACAGCAGGGTAAGGAGACACATCTGGATGAAAAATGGAGGCTTCCAAGACCAAGCAAGAGCTGCCACTGCCATTAAAGCTCTAATTCCCCTTCACTTGTTCAGAAACAACTCCGCAGTTCATCCCTGGTCTGCAATGCTGAGTTGAATGAGATTAAATAAGGAGAAACCTTAGTCTACCTTAGCCCCAACCCTTGTGTCACTCAGGGTCTCTCCTGAAATTTGGCATCACTTCTAAAGATTTAATGCCCTCCTCAGGCATGAAGAAGTCTGCTGAAGAAGTCATCATCTAGGACAGATCTGTGACATAAGCCCAGGGGTTTGCAGCATCACACATGAGCTCAGCAAGGATACCTGGGGACAGCCAGGCCAGGCTAGGAGAGATGGAGGGGTTCAGATAGGCACAGCACCAGAAGCCACAACTGTACAACAGAGAAAAATGTATAGAAAATAGGGGATAAAATATAGCAGTGTTTGGATCGCTCTGTTTAGCAAGCATCTATTTTTATAAAGGATATTCACAGAAGGTGTACAGAGCTCAGGGTCACCCAGCTCTCATAGGAAAACATCAGGCTCTGGGATCCCAGGTCTCAAAGGCATTGCAGGGTACCCCCCTTCCCAGACAAGAGCTGTTGGGGTGGGGAGTGAGGTGGAGAAGACAAGGAGAGGCAGATCAGAAGAACTTGGGGAGCCCTCATTACAACACAAAGCAGGTGTGACTCGCACCTTCCCAAAACACACTTTGGCCAGAGGCAGTTTCTTGGGAGCACCCCATAAACAGTAGCACAACCCTCCTCCTGCTCATGCTCTTTGGGAATTGGTGTGTGAAATGCAGGAAAGCCACAGAGATATTTCCCATTTTAGAGACAGCAGTAAGCACCGAATCTTCTGAGCTCTGGCCGGCCCTCTTGCCTTCCAGCAGAGGTCCCAGGGCATCCACTTCGGAGCTGACATCCCTGCCTTCGGGTCGCAACACACCCGCCATGGCGGTGTGTCCCAGCCTTCCCGGGACACAGAAAGCCAGTTTATAGTGTCTTCCGATAGACACGGAGGCAAGGAAAGGCAGGGGAGGAGAGGAGGGGCTGCAGAGCTCAGTGCTGCTGCCAGGTTGCAACAGCGATGGGGCTGTCCGTCCCTGGCCTGGAGCTGTCCTGAGCCACAGGGCCACAGGCTCGGTCCTCGTCCGGGAACCCCTGCCTCCCCTGAGGGAAGTCGGCCCTGGGGGAAGGGTCCCAAACCTTCCTTTGGTGGAGGATGGGCTTGAGGGAGCAGTGGGCTGGCACTGACCCGTGGTACACTTTGGGGCCCATGGGGGCCCTTCTGAAACCCATAACCTCACACTGTGGGTGTGTTATAAGTGTTTGTCACACACACTGACTCAGAGCCAATTGTACATCAACAAGTGGAATTTATTAAGCAAGCAGTAACAAGCAAAAGCAGCGCTGGGTGGCCGGGAGTTAGCACTCCACCAACGGCGCGCACTTTCCTCTCTCAGTCCTTTGGGTTTTATACCCCTTGTTTCTGGTGTACGTGTCCCTTTTGCAATCGTGTCTGCGCTGGCACTGCCTGTTGATAGGGGTCGTACTCTGCTCTCCGGTGGTCGTTGGAATGAAGGAGACTCCTCTTCCCGGCAGACGTATCTTGACCTATGAACCTCTGCCTAATCAGTAGATCCTTTTTACACATTGAACAATGGATACTTAAGTATGGTTAACTGGCTCAGCTAAAACTAATCCTGTCAAGACATTCTTGTGGGCTACGGGTGCATGACTTGTGCCCTCTCAAATCCGGTTCTATTTTCTGTTATTTTATTGAACTCCTGGTAGTCCTTTTATTTTAATGAACAATTTTTATGTTGTTTTTATTACAGGTGAGACCTACAGACAAAGCCTCTGAGAGCATCTCGGCCTGGACGTGGGCACATGGGGAAGCAGGGACTTAGCAGGAAGCATAGGAGCGGATGGGGACATCATGAAGACAGAATTCAGCAAAGCTGGCTCCTCCCACCCGGGAGAGGGCCACCCTCAGCCACCTAAGAGTGTTATCCATGAATGCGAGACAAGCTGTGAGGAGCCATCTCCCTTGCTTCTGCTGTCACTTTGCTGCCTCTGCAGCTACAGCCCCGATCTATAACCTCCACTCCCTCCAGAGATGGATGAGAAAATAGAGCTACTTGGGTTCAAATGATATCTGTATTACTTCATAAACATCTAGATAATATAAAATACATGGTAGTTATGAAGAAGGCAAAACTCTTTATATTTTTCTTAAGGAATATTTTCTTTTTGCCAACATTTAAATTTTAACCTGTCTCATCCGAGAAAGAAAAATACTTGTAGAAATATTTGATAGGTTTTGTGGAGTATACACTGTGAAAATTTCTCTCATCAGGAAAAGAAAAGTTGCATCTCTGAAGGTGCTTTATGTGAAAGTATATGTCTGAGCTCTTGATGAAAACTATGTAGGCAAATGCTAATATAACTAATTTCTATATTAGTCCTGTTCCATATAACTTGAGTTTTTTTTAATGTTGGGCAAATTACATGTTAAAAACAAACTATGACATTTACGAATGGAAAAGAAGCTGGATCTTTAGTTAAGCCTACCAAAAAAAAAAAAAAGAAAACCTTTGTCTCTACATCTCTTTCTCTTTTACAATATTTAGCTTTAGTCTTGTTCATTTATTTGGCCAAATGATATCTGTTCATTTCATGACAATTCCCTTTCATTTCAGAAAATAATGAGGAAAAAATTTCAAGTGTTAATAGACTACTTGAAAGATTTACACTTCCTTGGTTTGTTTTATCAAAAATCCCTTTATCTACCCAATCATGTACAACACAGCAAAGAAATTTCATTCTTCTCATAAAAGACAACAGATTAAATGGTGCCACTCTAAAAAAGGTTTTAAACTACTAGTCTAATTGCTTTCAAATGTGTAAATTAAGTAGTCATGGTCACAGTAATAGAGACCAATATTCCCAGTAAGTAGAACTCTTTCATGTGTTACACTGCCTGGTGGTCTGAACTATTAATGAACTATTTTTCAGAGTTGCAGTGCTCAATGTGGAACACAGGCACTGAAATAGTTGTGACAACTGAGTGTAAAATCAATACCCCCAGAGGGGTTCTGAGTGCAGTATTACACCACATACTGTATACATCTATATTATTGGTGGTCACAGAATGCTGCCAGATTGCACAATGATGGAAGGAATCCTGAAGTCACATTCCTAACCCAAAAGAACATGTATGAAGAAGTGTGATATCAGGACAGTCCAAGGAGTTAAGTAAATGGAGATGGAGGACTCTTGGGTTTTAAGACCGCAAATAACAGAGAAGACAATGTAGAACAGGAATAGGCAGCCCTTTAAGGTTAATGTAGTTTGGTTTTACTTTGTTTGAGATTAGAATGGAGGTGTAGGAGCATAAAAAAATGCTTACTGTCATGTGGCACATCTGAGACACACTGGTGCAGGCTGCTCTTACAAACAGCCTGGTTCTCACCACCCTGAGTGATATCTCTGATTTTACACCTGGAGGCAGAACTGAATGTCTCCCCTGCGGACAGAACCCATCCTTGGAGCTTTCCAGGTAGTGCTGGAGGCTACAGCAAGGAGCTCTGCTGTGATTCCTTGGCCAGTCTCATCATGGTCAAGTCCATTCTCTGGGATTGCTCCATCTTGTGTTCCAGACACTCCTCCATCAGCTGCTCTTGGTTATGAAATTCAGCCCACTCAGCTGCCAGCTTCCCTAGCTCCTCTAAGCACTTCTGCAACATTGACACTTTCTCCTCCAAGTCCCCACCCAAAGATATTGAGTGACCCAGACAAGCAAGGCTTTGCCAGCCTTGGCTGGACTGACTTTCTCCAAAGTGCCCATTAGCAGAGGTGAGGGTCTACACTGTGACTGTGCTTGCCTAATGTTCCAGACACACTGCCTGTGGGTCCCATTGGAATGAATCCCACTTTGATGAAACATATGCTTGAGCTGCTTGTCCTACTCTGGGACTTGGGATGTTGCTGTGCCAGGGATGTGTCCTGGCTCTGTGACCAGAGCTGAGCTGCCAGCTGTTTCTTGTCTTGCCAAAGCCTCCCCTCCTGCTGCCATATTGTTGCTACTACTTCTCAGTTTTCAGGGAGGCACATTCTCCTCAGTCTCTTTTTTGAATGCTTGCAGAATACCTTACTATTTTAAATATCCCTTGCCAAGCACCATTCTATCAGTGCCTTAAAATCTTAAACAATCAGGTAATTCAGGGTTAGCACACATTCTTTGACAAAGTGGCCAGCACCACATACCTTGCAAAGATATAAGAAAGGCTGTGTAAACTTATAGAAGAAGTATTTTATTAGATCTTCTCATTTAAAAATTTGGATAATATTAAAGTAAGAAGCATTGACATTATGTCCTCTGTTTCTGTAAATTCCATTGAAACACAGTTGAGATTTTGAAGGTCGGTTTGAAACAATGGATACAATAAGTCAACTTTCTTAAATATCTAGGCGTGGTTAATAATACCATGCTCTTGTTAATTGCCAACTAGAGATGGTATCTAATTTTGTTTGGTTTTTTGGGAGGTTTATTTGTTTGTTTTTTGTTTTGATTTAGTTCTTTTGTATTAGATTACTTCTGGATTTAAATTACTAGTTTTTGACAATAGCTAAGTTCAAACCTAGAGTTTTATAACTGCAATTTATTAAGAATCAGTGCTTTAAAGATACAGTATTGAAAGATTAGTTGTGAATTATGGTGCAGACTGCACATTAAAACCACCAGGTTGTGCAAAAGATTTACAGACAATATGCAAGTAGAAATATTAATATCTTTGTGCTTTGGAGATTGCATTAATTATAGTCATTCTAAGAGTGCAATAATTAGACTGTTTTACAGTAGCCACTAAGGTCATTTTAGACAAGTAATTTTTCACCTGCTACAAAGCTCCATTAATATATTAACTCATTGCAAACCTGTGTTCTATGCTCATAGTTGTGTTGTTTTGAAAGAAAAGCAATGGAAGTGATGGGCTTGGCAGAATGAAGTTCTGCTGCTGCAGTCACGGATGTTCTGGCACAGGATTTCATCAGAAAGCAATATACAGCTATGAATGCTAATTGCCATTTTGTCTTAGCTGGAAAATCAATCCTGTCTGCTAACACAAAAAGCTTTTGTGAGAACATGGATTTTACTGGAATGCTGCCAAACCTGGACAATTTGTACATTGTAAGATGTTTCCAAAAGTGAACAAATATTTGCGGAATGCAAGCAGGGATGTAACTCTGCCCTGTAGTGGTAGCTCAGATCAATGCCTCAGCTTTTGTGGAATTTTCTCACCTGGGGAAAGGAAAAGCAGAAAAAAACTGAAAGGAAGAATAAGAAACCTAGAGTTTTATTCTTACTAGTAAACAAAAATATTAGTTGTTCCCTGATATATTGAAAAACAAAAACAAACAAGGCAGCAAAATAATTTATTTGTAGGTTTTTAAAATGTTATAGTTTGAATTGAGTGAACATTTTAAATACATTTCATGCATTTTCAATCAAAGTATTTAAGGAATTTGTTTTCAAATTCATAGAGTTCAACTCTGCCTACAGAAACATATAAAGAGAAAATATTTAACAGCAGTTATGGCAAAAGACTGGGACAGATCAGCACGAAAATTTGCATTTATTGGTATTTAAATTGGATACATAATTGTGAACATAAATATGTATCAATGAGCAAAAATAAATGCATTCCTTACATGTCCAAATTAAAAAAAAAAATCCTAATATCACAACTGGACATTGACAAAGAGTTTTTTTTTCAGAGAAAATGGATGTATTTTTTATTAGTTGTTTTTAATTGGAATAGTAGCATCTTCCAGTTAAGATCTGAGCCATCTAATTCACAGCACTGTACATTACACCTTGGACTGAATCTGCGTTCTGTAGAAAATTAAGACTAATGGAACTGATTGCATTGAAAATGCAGCTTCAGAATTCTCTGCTGGTTTTGAATTAATAGTACATTCTGCATAACAACACCTCTTCTGTTTCTTTACTACAATAGCAATATCTATAGCCTCCAGACATATGAAAATATTTGCACATATAATTAGTTATTCATATAAATCAAAAATTTATAGCTTTCCTTAAATGTTCAAGCAGCTTTCCACACGTCACAATTTCTCACAATCAAAGTTTTCAATTTACATATTTAGTACATTAATCTCCTGCTGTCCCATCAAATAGAAACTCTTCATCTTATGGTGGGCTGATTCCTTTTATCTCATGAGAAAGCTTCCCAAACATATATTTGAGTAGTATGATAACCAGCTAGAAGAAAAGTTAAATAAATGAATTACTCAGGGAGACATAAAGTTAACAGCAAAAGATGAATAAAGGAGAGTTAACTTAGTATAAGATCAAGGTGTCAAGAATAAAATTAATCAGGCCAACAGGATTCTTGAAGAAAATAAAATTGTAGTTTTCAATATGCCTGCACCAAGAGTGGAGGTGATAAACAGGAAGAATTAGAACTGCATGTTTATAAGCATAAATTTGCCTTAATTGGTAGCACTGAAACTTGTGTGATTCACATTATTGCACTGTTAAAATCAATATAGATTAAATGAGCAAAAGAGACGAAGGACGGATTTTCTATCTGAAATGTTGTACTAATTAATTTTAAGACATTGAAAAGTCTGAAGTAAACAATATTGGATAACTGGGCCTTCTTTTTATAATACATGACAAGTAACAGAGAAGGTAACTAAAAAATGATACTGCTATTCCTAAAAGTTATTTTCATTTTTCTAATAGACCATTGTTTCTGGCATATGGAATGTTGCATTAGATATTGTGACAATAAAAGATCACAGGAATAAAATGCATCTCATTAGATGTACTATGTTTGAAATTCCAGGTTCTAATAAACATAACTGATACTTAAAATGTATGGCCAGACTTTGAAACAACTTTGCATTGAAGCAGGTAGTCAAATAAAAACCTGAAATAATGAACAAAAATTTTACTGCATTCCATGAGTGAAAAAGTAATTAAATATTATTTTTAAAATTTCTTTAAACAGAAATGAAAGCATCCACCAAAATGGAAAACAAAATATCTACAACATAGCAAGTGATGGAAAGGAAAGGGAAAATTGATAGTGATGAAAAAACGTGAACTGTAGAAATTTCCTTCCTTCAGGGTGAAGGGCAAAGACAGGCAAATACTTCCAGGTTCAGAAGATGGTTTAATTTCCTTTCAACAACACAGTGCATAGTATCAAAATTTGTTCTTGTTTTAACTTCACTATTTTTTACGACTAACATACAGGTTAAACAAAGTGAAAATTTAATAGTATTAAATGGCTTCTGGATTCAATATTGCTAATTTACACACTCCTTGCCATATGTACTTGCACATTCAAGTGTAAGAGTGTGTGGTCTTCATTGACATATTGACATGCCCTAAAGATTCTTTAGTGTCTGCACGACACTGAACTGTCATAGAAGAGCATCCTAGCATTGCCAGCAGCAATGCTGGTAGCAGAAAAGGCAAAAAGAGTTCAGCTAGTATGTCTGTATTTCAGGAATAGCTAGATGCAGTATACACATGGTAAAGACAATATTAATTCTGCTGCTAACTCTCAAGCATGTTAAGTGGCATTTATTAGCATGTAGTATTTTTAAACTGGCTTGCTTATTTATACCAGTTTTATGTAAGTTTTAGAAGACTGAAAATTCTTAATAGTAGTAGAAAGCTAATGCGATGTCAATATTTGGAAAACATAAATTAAACTGGGAATAGATATGGTTAATTATAGTCCTGTCAGCCTGCTATCGATCCTGTAGAAAATAATGGAGCATCTGGAACTGGGTTTGATTAAGAAATTAAGAGGAGTTAATATAATTAATGTCAATTAAAATGCCCTTACTAAACCTAAGCCTAATCACTCCAACTTAATATCTTCTTTGAATACAACTGCAAATTTGGGGGATACATTTTGGACTCTGACTTGAATAATTCCATTTTGATGCAGTGAGTTCAACAGTACAAAATCCTTTTGGTGATATATTATATGGAATAAGGTGTGGTTAGTAGTGTATCTTGAAGGACTTGGTATAATTACTTCTTGGTCCACCACTAATAAAATAGCAGTAATTAAATTTCTACTGGAAATTTTTTGCATAATAAACATTGATTCCCTAAATTATAAATAGTGGTGATAACTAACATAAACAAAGTCACTTATAAACTGACTAACAATCTAATAGAAAGTTACTCAAGCAGAAAAATGTAGCCCATGGTACCAATATGAGGGAGCACAGAATGGCTCCCATTGGAAGGGACCTTAAAAAGCAGGGGCCTCAAAGCCAAATCAAACATTTTCTTTAACACTTCCAGGGATGGGACATCCAGAGCTTTTCTGGGTATCCTATTCCAGTGTCTCAACCACACTCATAGTAAAGTATTTCTTCCTAATATTTAATATAAACCTACTCTTTCAGATTAAAGCCATTGGCCCTTATCCTGTCACTACATTCTTTTGTAAAAACTCACTTTGGAGCTCTCTTGTAGGCCCCATTAGTTACTGGCAGGCTGCTGTAAGGTCTCCCAGGAGACTTCTTTTCTCCAGTCCAAATAATCATGGTGCTCTCAGCCTGCCCTCATATCAGAAGTGCTCCAGCCCCTGGATCATATTTGTGGCCCTCCTTTAGACCTATTCAGGCAGGTCCACGTCTTTCATGTGCTGAAGATCCCAGAGCTAGATGTAGTACCCCAGGTGAGATCTCATGAAGGCAGAACAAAGGGGCAGAATCCCCTCCCTCCACCTGCTGCCCATGCAGCCCAGGATGTGGTCATCATTCATGGCTTCAAGCACACACTGTTTGCTGTTGTGCCGCTTCTCAATAACAGAGGCTCCCAAGACTTCCTCCTCAGTGCTGCTGCCGTGATCCTGAAAAAATAAGACACCTACATATTATACTAAAATAAATAGCAAATATGTGTATCATTGTGGCCAAAACTTGGGCTGGAAGTAAATGAATGAATGAATGAATGAATGAATGAATGAATGAAGTATTTTCCGAGGGGAAATAGTCTAATTGAAGCAGAATTCTGTGTTATCTATCTATCTATCTATCTATCTATCTATCTATCTATCTATCTATCTATATCTATATCTTCTATATCTACATCATCTATCTATCTGTCTATATCTATATCATCTATATCTATATCATCTATCTATTTATCTATCTATATCTATATAATCTATATCTATCTATCTATATCTATCTATATCTATATCTATATCTATATCTATATCTATATCTATATCTATATCTATATCTATATCTATATCTATATCTATATCATCTATATCTATATCACCTATATCTATCATCATACATATCTAATCTATATCTAATCTATCTATCTATCTATCTATCTATCTATCTATCTATCTATCTATCTATCTCCATAGAGCTGTATATCTATATAGGTTTTATGTGGATATGACCATGTACTAAGTCCAGTGACAGTGGCTGCACTGTACTGTCACTCCTCACCAAATAATATTAAAAATCTCAAGATAAAGAAAAGTCAAAGATATTATTCAAGAATCAGAATTCTGGCAGTCTTCCTACACTCTTTGTTTGTGGTATTCTTTTCTCATGTTTATAAGTAATTGTCTGTATGCACATAAATGTAGATTTGTACATTTCCTATGCTTGTTCCCTCCAAACCCTAATTCCTACTCTCTAATATTTTATACTCATGAGGAGCAGTTTTGCCTTTTCCCCTTTTGTCATACACATAATGATGGACTTGCAAGAAACTTGCTCTCTTTAGCTTGCCCAGAAAAATGTTGAGTGACACTATGACAGACTATAGGAGCCTGCTGAAGTAATCTGATTAATCTAATTAGTTCTTCAGTCTAAGGGAGAAGAAGCAATAAGTGGTTGTCAGCCTGGTTAGTTTTAAAACTGCACACTGTGCACATATATTTAGAACCAAGTTCATCTTAATGGTTATTATTTTTTGGACTGATGACCCAGACTATTTGATATAAACTTTAATATTAATCCAGCACCAATACATGGAAATAAAGAGTTTCAAAGTTTTTACCCAAGCCCTCTTACTTTCATCTCTGAAGTCAGTGAAGAACACATGATGAAAGGGATGTGACTCACATTTTTCACTCTCATACCAGGGAGGTGATATTCAGATGTTCATATTCCAAATATTGAAACTAATTTGAACATTTTTGCCTAATATTTTTTTTTTTTCAAGAAATGTATGGATTATAGTCACAGTTGGAAAAATGGTATTGTAAATTTCTCGCTGGGATAAGAATGTTCTTTCATGGCTTGGAGTAGAGTGTCTGGAAAGCTGCCTGGCAGAAAAGCCACTGAACATGAGTGAGTGTGTGTCCAGGTGGCCAAGAAGACCAGTGGAATCCTGGCCTATATCAGTAATAGTGTGGCCAGCAGGACCAGGGAAGTGATTCTTGCTCTGTATTGGGCACAGGTGAGGTCACACCTGCAATCCTGGGCTTACTCTTTGGTCCCTCACTACAACAAAGACATTGGTGTCCTGCAGCATGTCAAGGTCATCTCATTCTCCACCATAGGTTTCCATGAGCAAAATCTCAGAAAGAATTCACTTAATTAATTTATTTCATACAGTAGCAATAGACAGCTCTACCTGTTTGCTTCTGGAGAGGAAATCTGAACTATGAAGTCACTGGACAATTATACCCTTACCATCAAGATTTCCTGCCCCTCACATCACAGCTCAACCCAGTAATATTAATAAGGTCTGGGATCTTCTTGTTTTCCATTGTCTTTTAAACACAACTGTAAACCTATGGGAAAATGCTGTTTTCCATAATAAATGATTCTGTAATTTGAACGAGGTAAACTGACATCTGAATTTATGCTTGTGGAACAATTAATTCACAAATTAACTGTGCCATCATCATGCTCAGTTATTTTATTTTTCCAAATGTTCATGTACTACCTGCAACCAAAAAGCATTCTCCTGTCTGAAATCTTCCCCCTAGGATTTTTACAAAAAGAACAATATTCATCTCTTCAGGTGAGATTTGCACAGACCAATATTTCACTTCATCTATGTGCAAATTCTTTTCAGTGTAACAATTAAGAACCTAAAGATCAATTTAAAAGTTATGCTCTACCAAAAATTCCAGGGCACTTGAGGGCTTTGGGCAACTAAAAAGAAAGGGATTTTGTCTTTATTTGACCAGCATCGGGATGACAGTCTCATGTGGTTACCATTCTACAAATCAAAATGGCATCACTAAAGGCTGTCTTTAGAACCGTTTCTGTGATGTTGATTAAATGTGCATATGTTAGACAATGCTTTTAACATGACATATAATTTGAGCAATTTGTTGAGAAAGTATCACAGTGCACAGGTGAATTGATTGTAAAAATCAGATAATTTCTTTCCACAATGGAAAGAATTGGAAATTAGCCCTAGGTTAGATTAACCCTAAATTTTGGAGTGAGAAATTTGAGATTCTTATGAAAATTGTCGTGGTACAACTTCCAAAGCACATCCCAGTAACAGAAAGAAATAGCTTTTTCTTTGTGTATATGAGGGACCAATGGGAATGAAGAACCAAAATTCCACTCTCATAATCATCAGTAGGAGCCATTTCAGACTTGAGGATGTGTTTGACTAGGGCTTATGAAGTGCAGAGCCCTGAATTTGTAGTTTGATACATAGAGTCTTTATATATCAGGTATATTGTCAACACCACAATAGTATCACTTTTTCCTCTGTAACACAAGTAAACAAGATTATTGATCTGAGATAAACTGTGGCATGCATATTATGCAACACAGTGAATTTCAAAGCTAGGGGAACAGGTAGCAGTGCAAGCTCCAAGTGAACAAACAACAATGCAAAACTAGAAAAATTATTATTGGCTTCATCTTTGCAATAGAGCTATCCTCAGCAGAAGTCTTTATAATTCAGTAAGTCTTTTAAGTTAGTCTAGCACTCCTCTTAGAACTTGTGCCATTTCCAGTTCTCTTACAAGCATTTTTGCATGATTTTTTTGTTGCAGTACTTCAGGTATCTGGTTAGAGGAAAATTTTCCAAATAGGTAGATTTGTTTGTTTTATGTATCAAATTGTTTTTGCTATTTTACTTAATTTCAAGATGAAAACAAATGTTCAATTATAGAATGCATGACTGTCATCAACATGGAAAATTATTATTTATCTCAATTTTTCCTAAAGCTAAAAAAAGAATCGTAGTGCAAATTTTCTATTTATCAAACATGTAATTACATCTTTACAGATTATCTTATGTACATATCTATAATATATTCATAACAAATGTCAAAGCAAAGCTGCCGTTAATGGATGTTGACACCACAATAATTGTATTTGCTTTATTCAATGTGAACTTAAAATGAATGCGTTTGTAATTGCCTATTCTTCAAACAGAATAACGTCTGCCTCTGTTATCCTTCTGCTATGTAACCTTCAGAATGTTTCATGAATGTACTGAGAAATCCGGCATTTTACTGTAATTTACTTTAAGAAGGACAAAAATACCACAAGTATCTTGCTACATTTGCTTTATGCTATATTTGACACTAGTTTGTGTTAGTCTTGTGAAAGCAAGACTTTTCAGACTGACTTGGTGATTCTGAATGGCCTAAAAGTTCTGAGTTCATTCTGCCTTGCAGGTATTCAGATATGGTTTAAACATGCACACTAAGTTTGTCAAATATACTGTAGAAATTATTTTTTGGCGCAGGGGATTTATGTCCCCCTTTTTATGTCCCCCTATATTGACACATCACAGACTTTAGCCACATTCTTAGATAGCATAAAAGGTAATGTGCTTTTGCAGATGGTGTAATAATGCTGGTAAGCATGCTGACCTGGTGAATCTATATGCAAATGTGCTATGATATGTTTCTTTCTTCAAACATGTTATACTGTGCACAGGGTTTTCTTGCTTAGTAAAGGAAAACTGAAGTTTCAAATTACCTGCATATTGCTGTCTGCTCCTAAGGTCAGAGTCTACACATGCACATTAATTGCAGCTGAAGATTCTGATTTTACAGTTATACATATGGATGAACATGTATAAATATAGGTGTAAGAGTTTAAATTGACTCCTGGCAAGCCAGCTTTTCCTTAGGTTAAAGTGAATTATAATTCAGTTAAAATGTACAATTACAGTATTTTTTAATAAAATATAGCAGAATATTACAATAAAATCTTAAATATTCTGTTTCCAAGAAACTCTAGAATACATTATAAAATATCTAATAAATGAAGAGAATGAAGCTTTATCCATAAGTTTTATTTCAGATACATTTATTATACTGTAAATTAAGGCAGAGAAGATGAGTTTTGAAATTATCAGTGGGACTCTTACTGTCTTACATATTCTGGTCTGTAAATATGAGCAACTGTGTTTACATCTGGCACTGCTTGAGACAAGTCTAATATGGTTTTCCAGGCTTTATTTCACTGTCTTTGATAAATAGTATTAGGAAAAAAAATTAATTTAATATTTCATAGCAGAGCCATGCCAAGCTGATTGAAAGCCATGGCTGTGTCATAAGGGCATATTGCTTTTTTATTTCTTACTTTCTTTCCTACTGATTTTATACTGGATTAAAAAATTGAGACAAAGATGGACTTCATTGATTTACATTCTTGTATGTGCTAAAATAACTGAAGAATTAGGTAGTTTTCCCATCAGAACAAAAGTTGATATGTCATTTTTTAAAAGTGCAATAAACCCTTCCCTACTGGTTGGATTCAAGTACTCAAGTCATACCTATAGCAGCAGAATAAAGCAGAAATACCAATATAAGAGTAATGTTAAATATTTTGTTCTTCTGCCTCCAAAAGGGAAAAAAAAAATGTACTCTTGAAAAATTTTCTTCTATCTTGTCCTAGTATTAAAGTTTGTAGTTGATGAAACAAGGCATTTCTACAGTAGTGTAAACTAAACACAACTGCTCCTTCTGATATAACTTTACTTTTCTTCACCTTACTGATAACATAGTTGTAGACTACCAGCATTTTCCCCCTCACCTGTAATTCAGATTATGCTACTGCTCTTCTTTAATCCTCCTCCCCTCAGATGCAGTGAATCACAAGGTTCACAGTTTTGTCCTGAGAGGGATCAGTTTAATCACATTAAACGGTTTGCAGTCACTGATTCCATATTGACATGACCAAGGGTTCTGATACACAGATATTTCACCTCTTGAGAAGACCTAATCCTTAAGAATTACTAACATTTCTTCTTCTGTGCTGCATTTAAATCAGAGCACCAGAGAAATTATTGAGGTGAGATTAATTTTGGCCTACAACCAGTGCATTAGCAATGCTCAGCATAGCAAAGAATGTTTGCTTATTCATTAGTATCAAAGGTTCTACTGATCAAGAGATTTTTTACAGAAAATATAAAGATTAATTTGTTCTTTTGCATAACATGTGCTTCAAAATATGCATCTTTAGCATGCAGTTAATATGCTAGGTAAAGTGGTTACATATATTGTAATACATTAGGTTTTGCAATGTTGCTGCTTATTTCTACTCTCTATTCTGGTGTAATTAAGAAAAGTCGACAGCTGACAAGAATAGAACAGTAGGTAGCTATGAAGTTTCCAGGATAATCTGTACAAATATTTTCTTGACTTAGTAACATGCTAATAAATGTGACTGACTGAATCCAGTCAATCTTCCAAAGCAAGTGTCTCATTTTCAAAATACCCCTTTACCCTTTTTGAAGGTAATGTTACTGTGATTGACATAACTAAACAGACAAGGTGTCTTCAAATGAGATAAAATGCCGATGTCATCAAGACCTTTCCCTGTAAAGCTGTGTTAGTTTTTCAAAGACAAGGGTGTCAATATGGCCATGTCTCTTTGGAACAGACCTTTCAGTGCAAAAGGCCTTCATATGGCTTTTAAAACACATTCACTGTGCTATAGCTAAGAAAAGTGCTCCTCATTGTGGAGGACAGCTCCTTCAGAAAAGAAAGCTTCTATTCCTCATAACTATTTGTCTAACTCAGATCTCTCAAGTGATTTGAGAATATCACTTGTGGGCTAGTGAAAACCAATTTTAAGCAGAAAAGATAAATAAATGGCTGGAGAACCCTCAGGCAGCATAAATGCCAGAGCTTCATTGACTTTTATCCTGCCTGTTAGAAGCAGTCTTTTTGTTCATGCTGTCCAATTCTAATTAAAAGGAAAAACTGACATTTTCAGGAGTAAACACATATACTTAATAAGCCCTGATTATTGTTCCAGGAATAACAGTAGAAAAATAAAATCCTTACTTGTATGCTAAACTTTATTTTCAAAGAAAGAATGGTCCATTTCACTTTAGCAATTGCCAAATTTGCATGTGTCTTTGTTTTGTATCCATTTTTCCTTCTCTCCTTCCATAGGGTGACTTTGCTAGCACACATATCACATCATAAAGAGCTTTGTTTATGTTATCTAATTGCAAGTTTAAACACTGATATGACTTTTGTTCTGCTTCTGTGAAGAATGAATTCTATTATACATTCAGCTTATTTTAATTCATTTGTTGCCTTCCTATGGAAATTTTCCTCCTCATCTTCTCCAACATTAATGCACCAGAAATAGCAGTAATCTTACTGAGAAATGCAAGCATCCTGAAGTGCATCTGTCTCATTTCTACATTCCTTTGGCTTCATCTTTGGTGCTGAACTCACCTCCTGCTTATACAGCCCTTATAATTTCAATTTCTTCTTTAACTGTGACATTATCTTTGCATAATTGTCCTCCTAAAATATGAAAAACTCCTAAAACAATGAAACCCAGTCTCATCTTCTAATGTTTAATTATTACTTAGTTTTCCTTACAATATTCAACCATATTCAGGAGGTCAAGCCTCAATATCTATAATAGATGAAGGCCTTATCCAGTGTCAAGCAAATCTGACAAACCTTCATAAGTATCCACACACTATATGCCTTATTTCCCTCTCTGATTTTTTATTCTCATCCTCTAATTATTGCAGTGTCTGTTAATTTAAAAAAACCCACACAAATGAACAAACAAATTGATTACTGTTAGACCTTCAGTCCAATTGCTTTTGCTCTTTGAAGCAATATTTTTATCAGACATGTTTCAGCCTAAAATGCCATAAAGTAATTATAGTTGAAAAATTATGAAAACAGTTTATCCAGTCAGAAGGTCTTGGAAATCTGCAGGTACTTTGATATTTGTGGTCTGAGATAATTTTGTGTCAGCCAGTGAAGCAGGGACTTAGCTGTTCATCCCCACTCAATCTTTTAATCAGAAAATAATAGGCAAGTAGAAAGAAGATAATTAAACAGAAATATCAAGATAATCCAGAGTACAGTGAAAGTGGTTAAAGTGAATAAAGACAAAGTTAAAATAATAACACTGGCATGCAGTCGTAGTAGCTGGCATGCAGATGTAGATTTGTTGAACATTTACATAGATCCCGCTATTGTGTTACAGAAAAATTATACAAAATCTCTTTGTATTAAAGATTTGTAGATGCAAAACAGAAGAAGAAACTTGAAAAGTAAAAATTTTTCATTCAGCATAAGATGTGCTGGAACATGTGATATGGGATCAAGGCAGGGAGAGGGAGAGAGATGTTTCAAACAAAGCCTGACTCTTGACAAGGAGCAGAAAAAATACATGTGACAGGCAAGGGCAGAATGGAGAGATCAAGACTAAGCATAATTAGGTTGCTGCAGATTCAACAAAAGAATTGTGATGTATGTGATCAGGAAAGCTTGTAACAAATAATAGAAAGCATGGATCCAAATAAATGGATTTGTTAATTCTCATTCCAACTTTCCAGTGTAGACTTGAATAAGGAGTTGAGGGACTGATTAGTCCGTTTTCTAAATTGCAAAATTCTCCTTTATCTAGTAGAAGTAATAGATAACTTTAAACTGCTGCAAAGGCGGAAATACGTTTGACTTTTCAGTTCTGTTAAATATAATAAAAACATTTCCTGAAGTATTTACTAATCTTGTCATCTCCAAAACATATTTCTTCCATTACTTTATGTTACTGTGTACATTTTCAGCCTTTATTTCATTTAATACTTTGTGAAGGAATAAACTACTTGTTCAGAAAAAAAAAATCTATTTAAAATACAGTAATATAACTTCCATAGTCTTCCAGAAAGATTTTAAATAGGATTTGCAGGAATAGCTACTTTTTAATAGTATAAAATGGGAATAGAATAATAGGAATAGGAACTTGGAACTAATTTACTTAACATAGGTTTGTAATACATATATTTATACATATTTTAGTTTAGCTGTTGCCCAAAGTAATTGAGTAATTCTAAAGTGCTATTTTTCAGTAGCACATAATTCAGCCTAGGTATGTGCTTAGCCAGGTGAAATCTGTTGCCAGTAAAACTCTCCCAGCAAACCAAACAACCTGAAACAGAACAACTCAATTTAAGCATGGGAAAAAAAGGGACTGTCTTTATGCATACAAGAATTCTTGTGCAAGTAAAGATACACATTTACCATTACAGAATAGATGTTTTTTCATCTGTAATTGTGTAAACATTCTAAATGTTTTATGTTTACAAAAACATACACAAAGACCAGTACTTTGGGAGACCACAGGAAACCTGAAACCAATTATTTTTAGAGAAAGAGTATAGCATGCCATATCTCAGTTTTGTAATCAACAATGAAGTGGTAGAGCAATTGTTTTTAAATGTCTGTATCTGACCAGAGAAATATTATGCCTGTACCTTCAGCATCACTTGTCTTCACTTTGTAAACATCAACTGGACCAGAAAACTGTCCAAAGTCAAACGCTATTTATTCACAAAATCAGAGGATAATACAGAACTAACAGACAAAAAAAAATTACTATAATTTCTCATTTTACAAAGACAAAAAGCTGTCTTCAGATCAAATAGTGAGCAACAAAGTGTTCTTGAGCAAAGAAAACCTAAAATAAATTCAGATGTCAAGTAAGTAGCGACCTCTTGCTTCTCCCTAGGTAAGACATCCAAGGAAAGACTGCTTGACATTTTTGGAAAGTTACATAAAAGTGAAAGACAAGTCTTGTTTTGTCTCTACTTGTCTATCTTTTGTATGAAAACAGAATGATAGCCCTATTTATCCAACAAATCCCTCTCTACATCTCTATATTTTTTTCTTAAGTCACATTGGTGTAATGTAGAAGGATTCTTGTAATGAAAATAGAATTCCCATGAGAATAAAATTAGCACAAGTAACTAGAAATGAGACATATGACTGAAAACATTAAGCCTTTAAGATCAAGAAATAATTTGCCCTAATTAACCAGCTCACCTACATTACTGTCTTAGGCATATATGGAAAAAAACACAAGTATTTTCATACTGGAAGCACATACTTGCATATCTTAGATGACTTCTTATTCCAGACTGTCCATAACATTTTTTATCCCCATTCAAATTTGTAGTACCATTATAATCTCCATTTTTGAAGTGGTATGTGCAAAAATAGCATATGACTGGATGCTTGAGCTGTGAATAGACAAGGATTGTCCGCACAAAATGTGCAAAAGCCCAGATGTTAATCTAGTAGAAAACTAGGAATGTAACAGAAATGTTTGATTCCTGATTCAAACTGGAAGAGGTTGACTTCAGAAAGAAGAAAATCTGTAGGCCCCTTAAATCCCACTCAAATTCCATGGAGAATTTAATGCATTAATTATTGCTTTTACACTAATGTACTAAAAGCATAACTTGGCAAATTTTTAACACATTATTCACAATAACAAAAAATTATCATGGTTCATCCTTTAAGCAGTTCAGGAGCAGCATTAACTTCTTTGCAGAGGTATCTATCAATTTCTAAACTAAACTACCCTAGCCCTTTAAATGTGCGTACAAAATATTTATACTTGAGAAGATATTAGACTAAACAGACGTGTTCAGCAGGAATGCCTGGAGATAATAAAAACAAACTTGAATTCGTTGTTATACAATAACGTTGTTTGCATGGTGAACATGATTTCAGGAGGCTCTGAAATCCACACATCTCTTGAAGGTGAAACCATCTTTTTCTCTTAGGTTTATTTGAAAGAAGTACAATTTCTTTTTGAATTACAAGAAAAACCATGTTTCTTTATCTTCAATTTTATTTTCTTTTTACTGATATCAATTTCTTGAGCTCTTTCAATCTCCTGGGCTTACAGGTTTTATCAGCATTTTCAATGAATAGTAAACTAGAATAAACTAGAATTCACCCCTTTGGCATGGAATAATTTTTATTCTATATCAAGTAAGCATGATTTCTATTCATTTCTGAATGTTAAAATATCCAGCATAAAAGAGTTACAATCTTCACATGCATGCACTATTCTTGCAAGGTAATTCCTGTGCCCTAAAGATATTTGATTCTGTAAATCAGTATTTCTTTTTTCTTAAATATTTGCACAAAACCAATTTCAAATCCTGTTTTCAGTTTATTTTCCTGTGTTGTTATTGTTAAGTTAGCATAAACATGGGCTGCATAAGTTACTTCTCATAGTCATAGTGACATAATGAATATGCAAGTATCAATTACTGCAATAATTATATATCCAGGGTCAAAAAAGAGGCTTTTCCCCCCCTCAGGACTGGGATAAAAAATCAGCAAGGATTATATCTGACATACCTATTTTTTTTGTTATTTAAATGGCATTTAAATGTAATGGACTTGCTGAAGCCTCATTTTAGTGCATTAGGTGCTCTCTTACAAAATTCTAGTCCAGTTCTTGGTTTTGATTCACTTTGTAACTGCATTTATGTCAGTCTCTGAAAGGTAGAAAAGTATTTTCTCTGTTGCCAGCTACTACAAAGATTTGTGACCATTTAAAGTATTCTAGCTTGTATTAGGAAAGCTATAAAAAGTCTAATAGGAAAGCAATAGAGTAAATATATAATGAAAAAGACATATTGCTTATAAAATATAATTTACATTATAAAAGAGCATTGAAGAGAAGAGACAACACTGTGAAACTATTAGAATGAGTAACACAGCTTGAAATCTAAAGCTACTGCTAATGAGACATGTAAATAGAATTTGACCAAAGGAATCCTGGGATATTGCAGGGCCTCTGGAAATAGAAGGATTTTTCTCACTCACTGCAGCTCTTTAATATTATGTCTACCAGAGATTTTTTAGATTGTATTTCTTGAAATATTATATGCAAAGGCATACCGAATGAGGATATATGTAGGTAATGTTGCTGTGGTCTCTATGTTGTTCAGTTTGGTTTTAGAGAACAGCAATAAAAATAGTAGAAAAATGGAATTATTACTTACTTATACCTAAGAACTATAATCAGGACAAATAAGGGACCTATCTTCTTCCAACACTCTCATTTTCCAAAATATAATTAAGACATGCTAAATACTGCATTTCAAATTAATATAGTGTATATTTTTAAATTATGTTGAGTGAAACACTAGCTCTGCCTAAGTCAGTTGTAGATTGCAGCAAAATTCTACTTCTTAGATATTTCTGGGACATTTTTGTCTCTGTGTACACAATCACTGAGATGTAGAGAACTATGTTTTTTTATGCTGTGATATGTTGCTGAGGAAGATGTGATCTTAGTGTTGAAAGCAATCAGGTTAGTCAGAGGCAAACAAAAAAAATAGGTGACATCAAAATAACTTAAGTGCAGTGAGCTTAATGGAATGTAATTCCATCAAAATGGTTTGGACATAAGATTACAAAAACCTTGGACTAAACATGTAATTAACTGAAGTCAGTAAACAGATTTGAATTAGAGTTCAGCTTTGTTGAATGATAAAATTTCTTTAGTTGTAAATATAGGGAAATGGTAAATCTGACAGAGTAAAAATTTTGGTAGACAAAAAAAAAAGGAAGCTCAAGAAACATTACAGAAGTCTTGGAAAATATGAAGCTGAGGAAACAGTAGAAAAGAGGAAATACATATTACATGTTCAGAAGGAAAAATAACATATATAATAACAGCTTCAAATTTTTCTGTGATCTTTTCTACGAAGCAGTCGTTACAAAAAGCCCAAACCACAAAAAAAGTGATGTGTCTAATATTTGATTTTGCTTTCTGTAGCCAACATTTCAACTGCTTTGTTTGGAAAGAAATATGAAGACTAACAGTATGTTATTACATTGACCATACAAATACCTAGGACTGTAACTGCTTTCTTGCTTGAACATGCTTGACTGCTAACATAAAGAACTTCAGGATAGCTCTTTAGGAGAGAAATAAAGCTAAATATTTTCAACTCATTTAACTTTGTCAAGCTTCTTTAACGCAAAGTTCGATCAACTTCGAGCATTTATGACCCATTGCATTTCTTTTGTTCAGCTTGATATGTCCTCTCTATTATTTGCTAATTCTCTCCAAGGTGTCTCATCCTCATAAATATTTTTGCATATCTATTAGGCAAAATACAATCTTGATAATGTAGATTAGCTGTCAAAAAAAAAAATCCAAATATGTTTCTTCAATGGCTGAATTTAGCCATGACAAGAAAGAGAGGAAGATTTAAAAAAAATTACTGTTCCACTTAAAGACCTCTAACTATTATTGTTTCGAATAGAAATTCAGAAAGAATGTTATGGTGTAAATTGAAGCTTAACTTAAAACAACCAGTGTAAATATTTTTATTAGTTAAATTTTGGCAACCAGTAAAATGCACGTTTTTCAGATTTGTATACTAAGTCTCCTGTGAAGTTAAGGTGCCAGATTAGTCTACTTTCTGCTTTTTATTTAGGTCAAATTAAGTTTCTTCAACGTGTCACCTCTCTTTATCATTTTTTATTGCTGTCTTCCTCTGTCCTCCAGTTTCGTTTTGTTGGGGTTTTTTCTGAGATTTCTGTTCTCAGAAAATTGGGGAAAAAAATTCAAGAGTTTTCTCATCAATTATTACTATTACAGAACAATCTGTAACCTGTATTGTATGTATTACCTGTATTGTATGTATTATTCATTCATAAGTACACATATATATGGAGAAATGTGTGTGTGTGTGTAAATATATTATTTAATTAAAATCAGTTAAAATAAGTCAAATAAACATCACGTAAACATCCAGGAGTTCCTTCTATTATTGTAAGCGCAGCATCATATACTACTAACACCCAAATCCATCTTACTTTAAACTTTAAAAATAATGTGATATTAAAAGGTGAACTGTTATTATATTTTATCTATTTCCTTTGTTCGCTTATATTCTTCCTAAAGAATTCTCCAAAATTCACTGACCCCATCCCTCTAGATAGATTTGATTTCTTCTGTTCTATATTAGGCAAATTTATCTTTCCTATCACTCTCAAAGCTGTCTTTAAATAGGAAATGCTTTAATTCACAAGTACTCGGTATGGTGGAATCCTCCTTTATGAAGTGTTTCTCTGACAATGTTAGTACATATAAGACCATTATGTGCTTAATTCTTGGATCACTATATCCCAAGAACTCATTGGAACATTTTCAGCCCTTTCAGACAAGGTTTAGACAAAAAATGAGAATATAATTTTTTTTAAGTTAAAAACCAAAAATAACTTTAAACAAGACCCACAACATTATTGTTGGGATAAGTCTACATTTCTCATACGAATACTGGCAATTCCACCTGGATCACTCTGAAAGTCCACTTTAATATTAAAGCTATTTACCTTTTCTGTTACTGATATCAATTTTTTGCTGGCATTTCTTTTATGCCACATTCTGTTCCTGTGTGATAAAATTATGCTGGAGAATCTATGAATAGAACAATCAGGGAATTTTCTGCAGTCAGACTCTAGTAATTTCATTTGTCAAGTTCCTGAAAAACTCTGTGCTCTGACATCGAGGTCTGACATCAGGGGGAAAATTAACTATTTTATGTATCTCAGGCAATGATGAGATAATGCTGTCTTCTCATATAAAAAATGTTAAATGGTATTAAGACTCCAAATTTTCAACCAGGAATCCAGACTCCCTGTGGAAAATATTAATTTTAGTAAACTGACATATTTCCATACCACTGTAAGAGAGTATAAGATCCTCAAAGGAAAAAGGTTTGGTGGAATTGCAATATCAATGAAATTGGATTTTTTTAAAATTATATAATTAGATAATATCAGTTTTTCTGAAAGCTCAGAAGCACAGAAAAATAAATAGAGAGGAAAATATTTTGGAAGGAAATTTAATGTTCAGATACTTCATTTTCTGGAGCTATTCTGCTGTCTTTGGGAAATTGGTACTCACTGTATTAAATTTTAGGAAATATGCACACCAAAACAGTCATCAAATTTTAGCCAATATTAGTCTGTGATTAAAATATGGCCAAATTAATGATGTAAAACTGGGGAGAAAATAAGGAAAGTATAGATTGTTTTGCCTTTTTTTCTGAGTGTTCAATATCATTAAACGCAACATGTTTTTGATTTTCTTTATTCCCATTCCTATTAGTTTGAGAATAACATCAAGAGGTTGAATTGTGAAAAAAAATTAAGATTTATTTTATAGTAGATCTCTTATTTCACTTTTTCAATATGGTTCCTAAGAAGCACCCTAGAGAAAATGTTTACACAGGTATTTTCTAACAGCAAAGTTCTTCCTATATCTCATTAAGCAATGAGGACTGATGGCTGAAATATTTTTTTAATAGAATCTTAGGGTTTTGTTTCTAGTGTTTTCCCCATTATATAGAGAATAATATTTCTTCCCATTCATCAAGAACAAATCCCAAAATATTAAGGTTTTCTTTCTGGGACTGCTGAATCCTGGGGATTTGTGTTTCGGGTTTGGTTGGGGATTTTTTGAGGGGGGGGGCTGGTTTTTTTGTCTGGATTTTTTTTGTGTGTGTGTATTTTCTTCAGGATATTTTATTCCATGACTATACCTGCTAGTACTGAAATACTTAAGGCTAATGTCACCAATTCCATTATAAAACTCTTATTTTCATAACTTTTTGATTTGGATGTAAAATTTTAGTTTGTGTCTGAAGTTGGAACAGGAGGTTTCATCCTTAAAGGCCATTTGTTTTGTTTTGGTTTTGCTTTTATAATTACAATTAAAATCAGATAATTTGATTATTCTAGAAGTGGAATAGTATGTCAATATGCAAAAGAAGTCAGGTATTGTGTGTCCATGTATTATGGTCTTACATAGTTGTGGAGAACATAGCTTACTCATCTATCATGTGGCAAAAGCCACATGCTGGTATTTCTACTAAGTACAGATAAATGCTGAAACACTCTCTTCTGCTGAAGCATTGTTTATTTAATTACTATTACAAATTGGATTTTTATTTGTTTCAGACCACTTAAAATGTCCTTCCCTTATTACTTTAAACTTATTTAAAATCTGGATTGCCACTGCTTTATGCTGTTGATCTGCTTTTAAACCCCTGCTATAAAAAGAACATTTTAATTAGCCTCTGCAGAAGTAAAGTTTGCATGCACATTTACTCTTATGTCCTTGGATAAATAGTTTTTGCAATTCACCTCATTGAGAGATTGTAAAAGATTGTAAAGATCTCTATCTTCACAAAGAAATAGGTTAAAAAATATCTAAAAAAAGTGACAAGGAGCCATGTCTCAGAGCATGGTGCTAATAGCACCAAGGTTTTGAGTTCAATCCTTGCATGGGCCATGTACTTAACAGCTGGACTTGATGATCCTTGTGAATTGCTTCCAACTCAGAATAGTCAGTAAATCTGTGACATTTTCAGCAAAATATCCAAGGGTAGTTTCCATCTTAATCATTTATATTAGTGAAGTTCAGTAGCAGAAGCTATTCCTATAATTAGAACAAAGAAAATCTCAACAACAGAGTAAATGTTATTTACTATAAAACCAAGCATATTGCACTGAAGTAAATGATATCTTGTTACAAAAAGCCCTCAAATAGAGTGATGCAATGGCTTTGCTTTGACTTTTGGCTGCTTTTCGCTTTCAGGGCTTTAAAACCCCTGTCAATGGAACAGTTTACATTTGGTATAAAGGATAAACTTAATACAAAATGATTTTTTTTTCTACTCAAGTTATTATGCGTGCATGTTTATGCCTGTCTTGAAATTCTCCTGCCCTACAAGTGAAAGGATTTTAGAAAGTTATTAAATTCCCAGGAACAGAAAAGGATACAATTTCATTAATTTGAATTGAATCCTTCCATTCTCAAAATCCACAGGAAATATGCTATCACAGGTATGTGTCTTATCATATTGTTAACCGATAGAGAAGACAGAAGTTTCTGACTGTGACAGAGGCTGCTGCTAGCAAGTGCCACACATGTAAAACCAAATGCCCAGAAGATCCTTTTGCTTAACCATGTGCAGCATGTGCTGAGAATCCACCTCATTTCGTTCCCAAGCTTGAGAAACTTGCTTTCTGGGAAGGTGCAGCATAGCACAAGTGGAAGAAAGATAGTTTCTGTCTCTTGTGCAAGCTTAGTCACAGTCATTGCCTCCCAAGATAAAACTGGGGAAGTGACAAGCCATGATCTCCCACATCTCCGAGAGCGGAAGGAGTTATGAGTGTAGGCACAGATGTGTTCCTACAACTCAGTCTGCATTGCACAGTTCTGTGCTGTAGCAGAGAATTAAGAAGCTCTTGCAGGGTGGTTATTTGAAGGAAATATATAGAAACATTAAACCTCTCACAGATGCTGATCACTTTGTGGCATTAGATCTGTGGGCCAAAGAGCAAAGGAAGTTAAAGTATCCAAATTTCTCTCAAAACATACAAGTTTTAATTGTATTCTTTATTTTTTATTTATTTATTTATCTTTTCAGATCTTCAGTTTTCCTTAGCATTGAAATAATATTATGTATTATGAAGAAGAAAGTAGTGCACTCACCTTCAAAAGCACTGATGTACCATGATTTGCCATAATATTTATGCAGATAATATTTAAACTAGTATGAAAAAATTATTTGACTTCATAACCTGATTTTGAGAGGTTAGACAATATTTTTTTATTAGAAAGTTGTATGTTTCTGTGCATTGACTTCATCATCCCTATTACACCTTACAGTGAGTTTTATAAACACATAATTCATCATGTTCATGCAGCTATAAAGACAATGTTTAACTCCTGAAATTGGCTGAACTACCTTTTTCTGAAATGTTAAACAGGGGAAGGGGAGTTGTTTGTTTCTTGGAATCATGTGATGCAACTGCTCTGTTTTCTACAAACTGTATTCTCTTAATCATCTAGTAACTAATTTTCAGACCACAGAGTATACAAAATTTGCAGTCATATTTCAGATTCCATGAATGCATTAAAACTGAATCCTGACAGTGTCAACAATTGTTCTCTACCATGCAATTAGTGTATTATAAAAACTTAAAATCTACAGATTGAACTCAGAGCTACTCTTCAGTACATTCTGTCTTTTGTAACTTTTACTTCTGAGCTGACCTGTGGGATTCTGGAGCTAAAAATGTCTTGTGTCACATTGGGAGAACTTTCTCAAAACCCTAAAAGGTAATCACCTTAGTGATTATTATGTCTCTTCTAAGTAACTGATAAGACCAACTACATGTGCTTTCAATTTCTACCCTTGGCAGCAGAGATCCTAGAGACAGATTTTCACTCCAGTGATATTTTTTTGGAGTAATGCCTCAATGGTTCTTTTTCATGTGCTCCTCCCTTTTTGCCCCATTTGGTATGGGGAAGTAAAGTAGTGGTAAAGATTCTTCTCTTGTAATAATTCAACCACCATAGTTGTCTACTATTTGTACAGATTTATACTGTCAAATATCTTGTGTGATTTTTATTATTGGTAAACAAGAAAACAAATAATTCCTTTGGTGCTTAACTGTATTCCAAGATCTTGTCCTTTGAATTTATCTGTTATTCTTAAAGACCACAAGAATAATGTCAATTATTTTTATCAAGAAGTGGCATTAATTCTAAATTATAGAGACTAAATACACATGTGGCCATAAAATCATTGCTAAGCAGAGAGATGGAGAAGAAATGGAGAGAGGGAAGCAATTTTTTGAAACTTCAAGTGGATTGCAGAAAAACACAAACTGATCTCGGGGGTGCATCTTTCCAGTTCTCTGAGTTGATGTGTACAAAACACACATCATAAGTCTGCCAGGATTTTTACTAGCCCCTGTGGGAGACACTGCCTTCAGCTCTGCATGGAAAGAGAATGAGCAATCTGAGCAGAGGAAATGTGACTTGTTAGATGGCACTGTTAACACAGAGAAAACCCCCTCTGTGTGTGTTGAAGTGTTCTGTACATGCATAAAGCCTGAGGAAAGAAAAAGAAAAAAAAAAAAGATTGTGTATCATCTATTTGTAATGGATTAGATATTGTTTGTTCAGAGATATTTCTCCTTTTTTATATTTCTTCTTGCTGTAACCAAGCAAATTTTTAGCTATCCTAGTTAGCAGGAAGCTAAAATATCACAGTTATATATTAGTGTAATACCATATCATTGGCTAACAAAAAAGTGTGCCTGAAGGGACATTTGTGTTTTTGGAAACAGGCTGGGAGAAGTGTGACAAGGCATAAGGATATGTGTATTCCATTAATTTCATCCACAAAAAAAGAAACCATGTCCAATTACAACCACTTTATTGAGACTGTAGTGCTACTTTTCAACTGGATGATATTTGTGACCTGAATTCACTCAGTTCTTTTGATTTTGAAGTTTGTATGCTTTTTGCTAGTTAGTTTGACTGCATTTCTAAGAAATGTTCCAGCTTTCAGTACTGTCATTCTCTTACCTGAATCAGTTCAATGGCTGTCTCGAATAGCTTCAGAAACTCTTTCTGTTCTGGAAAAATGTGCAAAACACATGCTATCTGGTAAGATGTATTTCATTCTAAAAAGCAGAGCAAATTTGAAAGATTTGTAAAATGTGAGAGACAAATTTTAGACGTGGTGATATCAATCAGGAAGATCTGTACTGCTTAAATATAAAAAAGCATTGGAATTTGACACATTGAAACTTCTAAAAATACTTTTTTTCAATGTTAATTAGGACAACTTATTAATCAGATGCCATAAAGAAAGTGGCAAACAAGATTTTTGTAAATGGAGAAAAGAACTTTTCAAGAAATGTGATTTTTTTCTAATGCATGTTTCCCTGTACACATGGGCTTTGCCACTGACATACAATGTCAGAACTTTAACAAAGTTGAAGGATGAACAAACTGTGTGCAGAGAGTGAGTGGTAGTGCTCAGGTAGTTCCTTCTGTTTATGAAACTAGTTTTCACTTATTCTGTATCAGAAATCCCTTTTAAGCAAGAACTTGCAAGGAATTACATTTAAGGAGATCCCCTTTTTCTGTTGAAGTGCAATTAAAAGTTGTGACTGAGTATGCTTTTTTCAAAGGATTTGTCAATTGTATTGTGTGCTCCTGAATACTATTACTACTACTATGACTACTACTACTACTACTACTACTACTACTACTACTACTACTACTACTACTACTATTACTACGATAATGAAAAATATTGGATATAGGAAAATGTCTTCACCAAAACAGTGAAGTAGGCTGTCCAGGGAAATAGTTGAGCCATCATTCCTGGAGATATTTAATAGATGTTTGCTTTTGTAGTCATAAAAGACTTTGAAAATTTGTCTTCCAACCCACTTCACAAAGAACATAATAGTACACAGGATAATTAAAACTGAGGCATTTTAAAGACAGAAAAAGAGAACATAAAAATATATACTTCTGAGTTTTCACCTTTTTATGTTTATCACAATGTCAATTTTTACAAGCAAATATTCTAAAACTGGGTTATTTGTGATTACTGCTGGCTCTTTGTGGTGTAAGCCTATCGCTCATGTAGTTTCTGTGTGGAAGGGGGATATCTTAGGCTGATTTTGAAATCTTTCTGGAAAAAGTTAAAAAACATAGCTCATAATACAGACGTATCAGTTTGTTTGGCCAGGAGACAAGCTCTCAATGTAATGAAATTAAATAAAGATATTAAGAACATTTTGATCAGGTAAATTAGGTGGTAGATTTGTAATAAACTTTGTCAAGAATGCTTGCCTAATTAGCTATAATAGCTATATAGAAGAATTTATGCCCATACAGAGATACTGGAAGAAATATTCAGCTCTTGGATGTAGCTTCTTTATCAGTACTTTTATGTTTTTGTGCTTTTTCACTCACCTCTTGAGTAAAGCATCTGGGACTTCAGAATTTGAAAAGTATCTTGTCTGTGGTTTCAGACAATAGGAGTGGACCACCAGACCACCAGAAGTATGCCTTTAGCTTTGAAGATTGGTACAATAAAAAAGCCTGATAAGTGAAGGGAAAAAATATTTCTCCTTTTTTGAACAGTAACTAGAGTATGTCAAGAAAAGAATATCCTCTTTCCACACTGCAACATGATATAAATATGCTTACATATTTAGAAGATGTTCTCTCATGACATCTCTGCTTCTATCGCAGTTAAAGCAAAAAGTTAAAGTAAAACTAATATCAAGCACAGATTAACAGCAGAATTCTTTTCAGCTTTGGTGGTGAATTAGGCAAAGAGATGCTTGTCAAGACTGAAAAGGAAGTCCTTTTGGAAAAATATCTTTTTCAGTTTGCACAGTGAAGAATGCTTCCCAAATTCTGGTAGACTACTAGTCTGTGCTGGTATGTTCTACATATATATTAGACTCTACAGTGCTGTTGAAAAACAGTCATATTATTACAATGAATCACATGTGATGAAAGCCAGATTTGTAAAACTATATATGAAGATTTAATGTAAAAACAACAAATGTCCCTATATCCAACCTGTTTAAAGGTGATTTATTATCTCAGATTTAAATAAAATATTATTTTAAATAAACACAAAAAAGAAGCAAATCTTCACTTCTTGAAAGGAAGCTACACTTACAAATAGATATAATCTTTAGTAAAAATCTAATCTTAAATAAAATAAAATATTATCTGCTGTTTTTTTCAGCTGTCTGGTTTTAGTCTGTTAACTCCCAAAGAGCTCAGAACTACAATAGATTATGTTTTTTATATGCAATGGAAGTTACCTACAAACATAACCACTGAAGAAGTAAAACAGTGGCAAGAAAACCTTAAATAAATGTGTCAAATTCTGTGGGTGTTATAGTGATACAATTTACAGGAATATCCATAAATATAAAATTATGCTTTGTCCTACTTCACTTTCAAGCAGAGGGAATCATAAACTGGTACAGCAATTTTCTTTAAGAGTACAAAAATATAAGAACCCATTTTTGAAGAAAATAATGCTGGTTTTCTCTTTCTAGAGTAAGAATTTTACAAGCTCAGCTGGATAGGCAATATTGCATATATTATTTTTCATCTTCTGGAATGGTTATTGGGAAAGTATTGTTTGCAGTAGTGATTTTTACTGCAACCACAGGAAAAAACCAAAACAACAAAACAAAAAAAACAAAAAAAACCCCAAACTATTTATTTTAAATGAAGCTCAATAAAAGTTCAGCGGAAGAGAAGAAGCAAGAGAGAGAAATATTTACATTGGAAGTTTGGTAATTAGGAGCTTTTCAATGGGACAGGTTTCCCTAAGCATATGTATCCTTAAATGCCTTAATACCTCACAAATACAACCTCAATAGTAAGTCTCTCTCAGTGCAAGAAGTAATTAAGATTTATAGGAGAAGATTTATTTGGAAACAGGTAACTTTTCTTTATTCAAATTAGTTACATATGTAGGTATCAACAACCAAAATTTAGATCCAAACTATGAAGGTGATTCCTTAGGATTTTAGCTTTTATATTTTTCATATATTTGTAATCCTGCAATTCTTTAGTGTATGACTCAAAAGTCCATATAGAGTGTTGGATACTGCTTTCTCATTTTGGTCAGACAACACAATTCCTCTCTAGGTGTGACAATCAAGGACTCCTCACTGTCTCAGGCCCTGAGAAATGTAAACAAAAGTGAGGTGGGGAGGAGCAGACTTGGGGTAATTTACTTGGTTATCTGAAGCTGTAATCAGAAGATTAACTTCCAATATGCAAATGGACCGAATTTATAAAAATGTGAAAAAACCTGTGATGCTTTGTCCATTTTTGGTGTAGTGCCTGAGTGGGTTTTCTCTCCCAAAATGTACCTGAAGGCCCTTCAATAAATATAGCTGCTTTTTATTTCCTTAGTTTTTGTCTGGCCTCTGTTTTCAGGTAGTCCAGAAAAGGCATCACCAGACCTCATATGGTGAATGGATATCGTCATGACATAAAGGACTGTTTCTGGGCTGCCCAAAATTACTCAACCTTTGAGAAGTGTTCCCTGTTTTGACAGAGTACTTGGAACTTGTCCATCCTTTTGGTGCATAGCAGTGCAGGTGAAGCTCACTGCCTCTTTAGAATAAATACTGGGCTACAGAACTGGTGAAAAGTAAAAGGTTTTGAATAACTGTAATGACCTGAAGTATGCTGGCTTTTTATGTTATTTCAATTTGTGTAAGGGATTTACTTGAGCAAAGAGTGGATTAAGAGTGCTATTCCTCTGGAACTGTGGTCATTGCTGAAGTTACATTCTCCCTCTCCTTCTTTCTTTCCAGGTTTTTGGTACAGAGCATTCCCTGAAACACACAGATCAATAGTAGAGTCCTTTATTAAGCAGATATTAAAAACCGAAAAAAGTCAATATACTGACCTTTGTGTCACCCTGTGAGATGTCAAACCTCTTCAGTCTCTCCTACAAGATATTTTAAGACTTTGTCCCTAACTCCTATAACTCTGCGCATTGTGACTCACTATAAACTTCATTTACAGTGCTGGGATAAAACAACCATGGCATATGATAATTTCAGAAACAAGAGACAAAGACTTCTATTGCATGTCCCTCAGCATCTGCCTAGTGCCAAAAGCCTTTATGCCCTCCAACTGTTATCTTAGGAAGCCTAACTCAGAGCCAGAGCTTTGAAAAGGTAGAGGACTGATTTCTGCCTTGCTCCTTTTTATCTCCTCCTCACTCCTTAGTCTGAGTTTGGCACACATATCGGTGAGTTGCAAGCAAGTCAAAAGCATTATTGATTCTGGAATGTATGTGCTGGGTTGGGTGCCTGTAATCAAGATAAATTGTTAACCTTTTTCAGCAAGGTACTCTAATCCAAAAAGCCACCAGAGTTTGCAGCAGCCTGCTCCAAGGCATGGCCACTGAAATAAAGAAGTATTATTGAGAGTAATCATGCAGCAGGAATTGGACACAGGTGCTACATATATGTGGTTCTTGAGAGGTGACAAGTGGAACCTTTAAATTACAGCTGGGCCTAAAACCAGAAGCAGTTATTGGAAGAAGGAAAGGGAAGGGTCTTAGGGTTAATGATTAATTTCAAGAACAAAATCTGTCAGTAATTGACACAACAATTCTTGCCCTAGAGGAAAAAATTTATTTTACTTTCTCCACACTACTTTAAGAGTAGAAAAAATATTCTTAAAAATAAATGAAAATATAAGAGAGATTAATCTTTTAAATAGTTTGCAAAAGACAAGCTTGATCTGGACTAGTGATCAGCATTTAAAAGATGGTAGGGTACAGATATGAAAGTTATGGAATTGGGACAGAGCACTTAAGAGACTTTTATAGTGTAACAGAAGATATTGGAATGACGCTCTACTTTTTTTCAGGCCTAATAGCAGTGAGGAGATGTTGCATTACTCTACCTACTGAAATAGAAGGGAGTACTCTGAATAGCCTGAATATAGCCAGACACTTAGGAGAAGAAGTAATTGGATAACCATAGGACTGTAAACTTACAAAAGTTTATTTTATATCAACCTGCATGAGCTCCACTGAATCGGATTAGTAGGACTCCATCAACAGTTATTACAGAAGGCACAAATACCTGTCCCTCATCACCAGTAAAATCAATACAGGCAAACTATGAAATACTTAGATCCTATCTCTATTTTTCTCCTAAATTGGCTTTTGACTCCTATTATTCAGGGAATTATTTTCTCTAAGCATTTTCTTCTGAAGATACCTTATCCCTTCAGATACTTGCTCTTTATATATTTGTCACATTTTGGTAGCTATAGCAGGAAGAATTCCTGTCCTGTTGTAGAATTGGTTCTTTCTACTGATGTTACCTCTAATTTGACTCCAAAAAGAACAAAATCTAGATCTACTTCTTGTTTATGGGAGCAGAGAAAATTCAGTATCCTGGTAACACCTATATTATTTTGTCTCTTCCTACTGAAACATCTGAAATCTTTTTCAGAAGCCCTGTTTTGGGAGTTGGTGTTCATCCCCATTGACATGCTAAGATGTTTAGTGACAGGAGGAGGGGAGGACTCCCTGTCCCTTTCTTGGAGTTTCTCTCACAGGGTGGGAGGCGGGGGCAGGTGAAAGAGAACCTTTGGGTAGTCGCTCTCTCTCTCTCACACTCGTTTGGCTCGGAGAAGGACGAAGGGCGGTCACTGGAAAAACTTCGCCCTGCCACACTGACACCGGGAGCCGCTCTTCCTCGGCTGCGGGAACCCAAACCCCCCGGTCGGACACTTCTGCTTCAGCCTGCCACCTCCAAGCATCCTGCTGGAACAGCGGGACCGACAGTGCCCCAAGGATCCGTGAGCAGAGCCTCTCCTCCACCCTTCCCATGCGGACACAGCCTCCATCACCCCCAGCGCCCCTGCAGCCACGAGGGATCACCGCATCTGTCCCTGCTCCCCGGGAGCTGCTGGCACTGCCTGCCAGCTGTGACGGGAACTGCACCGCAGGGGAAAGGTGTCCACGGCCGAAAGAACTGTCTGTCACTGGGGTCCTGGAATGGTTGGGGTTAATTTCGCAGTTACTGTTATTTCACTTTGTTTGCCTTGTTTATCTGTCTATCTATCTATCTATCTATCTATCTATCTATCTATCTATCTATCTATCTATCTATCTATCTATCTATCTATCTCAGTAAAAAACTGTTATTCCTATTCCCTTATCTTTGCCTGAGAGCCTCTTAATCCTAAATTTGTAATAATTTGGAAGGAGGGGTGTTTACACCCTCCGTTTCAAAGAGAGGCTCCTGCTTTCTTAGCAGATACCTGTCTTTCAAACCAGGACACCCTTCCAGGCTGCTGAAATGTCATCAAAATGTATGACAGATGGTCATACTCTCAAGAGGATTTCCCCTAACATGCCTGCCTCAGGGAGCCAGGACCCTTATGTCCTGCACTTCACAGTCAATAAGGATTTGGTTATGGGTTTAAAATACCAACATCTGTCCCTAACATGAGTTCTATCCTTGAAAGTACTAAATAAGTGCTGAAGACTAATTGCCTTATCCAGGCTCTGTAAAGATGAATGAAAAAAACAAATAAATAAATAATACAGAAATAACTGAAGAAGATAGAGGTTAAGTAATAATGCTTCTGGATAGAAAACATTAAAACCCAAATGTAGACACAACTGAAAGTTGACAAAAAGAGTAGATTTATGTTTCTGGACTATAAATTTGTTGGGGATTTTCTACTATTTCATTAATTTAATACAGAATTATGGTGTTTGAAGAGTGTGAATGCTGTAATTTGGGAGTTAGAGAAAATGCTTATACTGAATTAGTGTAATATAAAATTCTAAATTAATAGAATTATTCAATGACTAGCTGAGGCACCTATGTGAACAAAATGTCCAGATTATGAATTGCAATCTTCCCACAGAGTTATGTCATTTCCCATGTCCCAGTGTGTAATGCATTATTCAGACTTCTGTTTCAAGATTATATTTCATAGTATCAGTGGCTATGTGAGATCAGTATATCTGAAACTCTGTGGCAAAAAAGCAGCAGACTATTTAGTTAGCATAATCTCATGCATGCTGGTTAAGAATGCCACATATTAAGTATCAAATCTTCAGTGAGAAGGAAACCACAATTTTTAATAATCTCTTGCTCCTGAGGTAAATTTTGAATTATAATGTGTTTCTTCTCTGAGAAGTTTCTCTATTGGCAGTCATTTTGGTTTGGAGACAAGTTTATGAGAAAATGCTCTGGAATGAGTGTTTCCTCTAAAAAAGGGTCCCTACAATCTCTTTCTGCCAATGAGAGGTTAACGCTAGTGGATGAAAGTGAAAAAATCCAACCATTTATTGATAAACAGAGTGCCAACATGGCACAGGAGAACATGGTGGCTAAATGCTAGATATTTAACTGTCAGACCTTGTTCCCCTCCTCAAACCAAATGCCAGACAAAATGCCTCAAACCCAAAATGCCAGACAAAGAAAAAAGGGAAAAAACAAACAATAATTAAAAAACTGAAAACAACACAATGGCTGCAAGGTGGTGGAGAGGAGAAAAAAAATGGTGCAAACCTTTGCCTCAGGGAAGGAAAAAACAAAGGGTTCAAGCAGCAGCTCTGGCAAAACCAGTAGGGAACCTCATGAATTTCTGATGCTGGTCTCCACAGCAGATGAAGCTGCTGGATTTGGTTTCCTTTCTGTCGTGCATTGAGAGTTTCCAAGGGCTGGGGCTGGGACAGAGCAGCCCCTCGGCTCCCGGCCATTCCCCAGCTGAACCTTCTCCCATTGATTTTCCTCTCTGACCGTGGACCAAACCAAACTGAACAGTTCAAGAAAGAACAAAGGCCTCTGAAACAGAGGCTGCTGCAGTCTCCAAAGCCAGGGAAAGGAAGAAAGGACTTTTTGCTTAAGCTAACAAAAACTAAGCTCTCCAACAAAATGAAGAGAGCCCAGTTCTCCTGGCAGCATGGACATCTGGGGAGTGAGGCTTTGAAAAAGCTCATGCAAGAGTGCCAAGGCTGCCCCTGCCCTGGTCCCAGCTTAAAGCTACAGCAACCATTTCTGGGCACAGAGCACACGATCAGGGAATAGAAGATCATCATAGCATCACCCCAAGACAGCAGTTTTAGTCTTGATCTGGCCGTTATGCTCCTTACCAAAGGCAAAGCACTGCCAGCTATTTTCCTATTGATGCACTATGGAATAATATAATGGCAGAGATTTAATCTCCCTAGTCTCTGTGGAAATAAGAGGGAGGAGGGAGCACTTAAACCAACATATTTTGAAAGCTTTCTTTTCTTTATCACTATTTTTTTCATCTTAAGAAGTGGGTAGGTAACATCTTTCCTTGCTCTACTCTGGCCAGGGAATCTCAGGGTACATTTTAAGCACACACCACTGTTTTTAGGTACTCCTAGAAGGTGAAATAATGCTCGGAGAGGATTATCAGTTCAAAAGAAAATTTATTATAGACAAGTGGATGTTATTCTGTTGGATATGAATCACAATTCCATTTTAAAAAGACCAGAAAAGTTCAGAGGATATAATTACATAGTTAATTCTTGTCTGTTCTCTGAAGACAGATAAGTAGTAGAAATGTCTCAAGCTATTTTATGAGAAGAAGCTCTGTATTAATTTTACTAGTGATTTGTACATGATCTCAGCTAATTTATCATTCAACTGCTCATCCTTGAGTCACTAAAAATGATTGTGAACAAGTGAAAGAGCACTAGGACTGTAGTTTTCATTTGTGCTGCTTTGTTCACCCTTCAATTCTAGTTTAAGTCTAAGCATTGTAGGGAAAAAAACCCATGCAGACACTAGAAATGATACTAGAACTGGTGTATTTGCAAGGACCAGGAAAACCAGTAACTTCTTAAATCAGGTTACCAGGACTCAAATATCTTTTACATATATATATTCAAATACAATGTATTCAACCAAGAGCAGTAAGCAAGTCAGGCTTAGAAAGAACTAATTAAATTCCTTTCCCCAAATATTTGTGTAACAAAAAGAAAAATAAAGAGCACACAGATGTCAACTACATAGACTTGAGTGAAATTTTGCAACACTTTTCCTATTTATCTTATTGATAAATATATTGAAAAGGATTACTAGAGCTGCCTTATATTTGTTTTATAATCAGCTGTGTGGTCATAAAGAGAATATCAAGGTCATTGGAAAGGGTCATGAATAATAGTTAAAAAAATTGAACAAATTTTGCCTAGAAAAATACACTGACATCTAATTAATTGATTGAAAATAATTCTATTACAGAAAGTGCTATTTGAATATCTCCTCTTGCTGTTATTTCTATGTTGGGGGTTGGTTATTTTTACCCTTTTCCCTCTGTGGAATTTTCCCCATTGTCATGCTAAGATACCTGTTGACTGGGCCCTGGTGGCAAGGGGGAGGGGAGAGCGGAGGGAATCCCCAGAGAGATTCAAACATCCAGAAGAGCAGACAGAAGGCTCTGGCTCTCCCCATTTCCCCCACGGAGTTCAGACGAGAAGGACAATCGCCACCTGTGTCTCTTCCCTGCCATTCCATCGCCAGGATCCATCCTCACTGCTGTCAGACTCTGCACTGCTGCCTTCTCGCTGTAACCTGCCACCATCCAGCACTCTGCTGAGCACTGGGACCCACACCGTGAGTGGAGAGCTCTCTCTCCATCTCTCTCTCCCCCTGGGACAGCTCTGCCATCACCCCCAGCCCTCCTGCAGCTCTGTGGGACCTGCCCGTCCCCAGCACCGGGAACTGCAGCTCAGGGAAAAGGTGCCTGCAGCCAAAAAGGACTGGGACTGAGTTACTGTTCTGTTTGTGGGTAATTTCATAGCTGTTGTTGTTCTTGTTTGTCCTGTTAGATATACTAGTAAAGAACTGTTATTCCTATCCCCATATCTTTGCCTGAGAGTTCCCTTAATTTCAAAATCATAATAATCTGTAGGAAGGAAGGATCACATTTTTCAGTCCAAAGGGAGGCTTCTGCTTTCCTCAGCAAACACCTGTCTTTCAAACCAGGACATTCCACTGAAGACCTGAGAAAGGGATTAAAGTGCAAGGTCTGGAAGTTAAAATCCCACAATTAAACCAAAACTATGGAAAATGAATTTATGTTTGTTATACCAAAGCAGTTTTATATATAATTGAACACAAAGTTCCTAAGTTGGAGAGTGAGGGAAAGCAAACACAAAGGGCAGTTTAGCAGTGAAAAACAGTAATATAGTTTAATTAAAACTCATATAAAAACAGTGTAGTTAGGTAGTCTATGTGGGACAATTTTTTATTTAACAAAGGCATATGACAGAAGTTCTGATGGAATAGCGACACTTAGTAGTTAATATTTATTAGTTTTAGTATGCAATCTTCACTATCCACATAGTAAGATAATGCAGCCCAAGTGAAAAAGTGGTCCCCCCTTTTCTTTCAGTTAAGAAAGAAAGGTCCCCCCTTTTCTTTGACTTTCTTAAAATACTGTCATGAAAAATAGCCAAACCTAAACAACATTATAAAAGCAAGAAATACATAAACTATAGTTTATATGTAGCTACATCAAATTAACTTTGTTCTGGAGTTGTTAGAATCATGGAATCATAGACAAACCTGAGTTGGAAGGGATGCACAGTGATCATCAAAGCTCCTTGTCCTACACAGAACATCCTAAGAATCACACCATGTGTCTGAGTACATTGCACAAACACTTCTTGAACTCTGTCAAGCCTGGTGCTGTGACCACTTCCCAGAGGAACCTCTTCCAGTGCCCAAACACCCTAGGGGTGAAGAACTTATTCTAATATCCAGCCGAAAAACAACTTCACTCCCTCAGGTCCTGTCACTGGTCACTGCAGAGCAGAGATCCGTGTCTGTCCCTTCTCTTCCCCTCACAAGGAAGTTGCAGGTTGCAATGAGTCAGTCCCCTGTCAGTCTCCTCTTCTCCAGGCTGAACAAATCAAATGTTCTCAAGCTGACCTTGTATGGCTTCCCCTCCAGACCCTTCACAGTCTTCACTGCCCACCTCTGAACACTTTAGTAGCTTTACATTCTTGTCTTGTGTCATCCCAAACTGCCTCCAACACTCAAGGTGAGGCTGCCCCAGTCCAGAGCAGAGCAGGACAATCCCCTCCCTTGCCTGGCTGATGATGCTGTGCCTGATGTCCACCAGGACACGGTTGACCCTCCTGACTGCCAGGACACAGCTGTTCAAATTGCCATTGACCAGGACCTTCAGGTCCCTTTCCACAGCACTGCTCTCCATGCTCTCATTCCCCACTCTATGCACACACTCAGGGCTGCCCTGCCCCAGGTGCAGAATCCAGCAGTCATCTTTAAACTTGTTAAACTCTGTACTGTTGGTGATTGCCCAGACCTCTGAATTTCTGAGATCTCCCTGCAGCCCCCCTTTGCCTGCAATGGTGTCAACAGCTCCTCCCAATTTAGTGTTATATACCTGCTATCTATCCACTATATTACTAATATTAGTGAGTCCTGCATCCAGGTTGTTTTTAAAGATGTTGAAAAGCACAGGGCTGAGGATGGTGCCCTGTGAAATCCCACTGATGTCCAGCCACCAACATGATATCACTCCATTTGCTATAAACCTATTGTTCTCAAACTGTTATGTTGTTCACTCATGACACTATGGATTATTCTAGCTGTGTACTGGACAATTATTCCAGAGCCACAATATGCTTTGTCTGATTATTTATTTATTTTTTTCATACTGGGTAAATATAATTTATCCTTTTTCTTCTTGAAGCTTGGATGCAAAATACTATGGAAAATCTCTTACTGAAAGTCACTGTCATTCAGAATTTTTTTCTCCATAGATATGTCAGTCTCCTTCCTAAAAAAAAGCACTTTAGAACAGGTGGCTTCCAGACACAGCAATTTTTTTATTCATATGTGGACTTAACAGATAGACTAACAAAAAAACCCCAAGAAAACAAACAGATTTGCTGAGAATGGGTCAATACCTATTAATATTTAAAGCTAGTGTAAGAAGCACAGTAGTGTTTCAACACTGCACTGAGCTGTGATATAGAATTCAGCACAAACTCCACAGGGACACTGAAATCCAGTGACAGGTTTCTTACTTTTATTTCTAATTCTTGGCTTTAAGCATACCTTTAGGAAACCCTCTATATATGAGTATTATTACACTTATCCTTTTCTTTCCCCTGAGATTTACAATCTACACCTACAAAGTTATTATAAATAGATATGTATATATAGTCCTGGGTTTGTTTATTTTTTTAACAGAAAAACACATGGAAGAAATTACCTAGAATCCTATTATTTTATACACAAACCCAAAAACTAGCCCTGTCCTTACTACTAAAAAGTGTTCAAATAAAATTTTCTCTCCATTCAGTTTAATAGACTTAGTTGTGTGCCTCATATTCACTTATTGATAAGTACTCAGATTACCTATGTACAAATGAAAGAAATAATTAATGAATTATTGAGTACATTTTCAAGAAAGACTGCTTTCTGTAGGCTGTATTGCCCACTTGACTTTTTTTTTTGTTTTTTGCTTGCTTTGCTATTTTTGCTTTTATTTTTAATACATGGGAAAATGACAGAATATTCTGCCACCTTTGGATTTCTTATTTGAATGTTCCTATTGAAACCATTGTTTCTCTCTCTTTTTTTAATTTAAATAATTAGATAAATTAATTCAATTAGTGGATAATAGTTAATCTTACGTTACCTTTTTTTACTGGAATACTTCTCTTTGTCTCAGTATAGACTGGAAATGAAGTGGTTGGTTTTGAAGTGTGGGATATTTTTGTGATAGTATAAGGAGATATTGGCATCTGTCATGAAAGCATGTTAAAATACAAAGGACGCAGCACTAATAAAGATCATTTTCTTCAAACTTATTTTAACTTTAGTCATAAACACTTTTTCTAAGGTGCATTGTGACTGCCTGGTTTTACATCTATCTTGCCCATTTTTAAATTGCACTCATTAGGTACTTACTATCTAAATAAATATTATCTAAATATAAATTTATATTGAAGAATGAAAATTAAACTTTCAGTTATAGGGAAAGATTAAAGTAATTGTATACCTTATAAAGTTTCCACTAACTTACAGAACTTATTTTAAGAGGTGCTTTCTTTCTCTTTTTCTTTCTTTCTTTCTTTTCTTTCTTTTCTTTCTTTTTCTTTCTTTCTTTCTTTCTTTCTTTCTTTCTTTCTTTCTTTCTTTCTTTCTTTCTTTCTTTCTTTCTTTCTTTCTTTCTTTCTTTCTTTCTTTCTTTCTTTCTTTCTTTCTTTCTTTCTTTCTTTCTTTCTTTCTTTCTTTCTTTCTTTCTCTATTTCCTCTATCTCTCTTTCTCTCTTTCTCCAGAGCTGTAATTCCTCAATTAAAAATTCTAAATCAAGGTAAATACCTTAAGTTGCTTCGTCTCAAAAATTCCGCTCATACACTTTATCAATAAATAGGCCTTCTAATGCATTATTATCTACTCTATAAATTGACTTGAGTGATAGGCATTTAGATAGTCTAGTAAATATCAGCATTTTGATTTTTTGCACTGGTTTTGTTTTCATACACAGTGAATCACTAGTTATATTAGTACATTGCTCATATGCAATTTCTTTCAAAGTGTTATTTTCATCTTTCCATATTATATTGAAAAGAAAATGAAAATTTCTCCAAGAGAAGAATGACCAATGAGTTCCAGTGGGATATATTTTAATCTTGCTGCAGCAATGCAAAATTTCCTACTTAGAGTCAAGAAGATGAAAACCCACAGAAGACAGATTTACTCTAAATAATTTCCATGATGTTTCAATCTGCAAATGACTTTAGAAAGTTATGCCCAATAGGAAATAAAGCCTATAAGCTATCTGAAATGTGAAGACATTTTAAAAACAGACTTATAGTTGCATTTAGTGTTCCTCCTATGATTGGTTAGTAAGGAGCTGTTCAATGAGGTATGTATAGTAACTTGTCTTTAATTGGGAATATTTTTTTTCTAATTTATCACATTATTACTTTAGTAAGTGTTTATTAGGATTAATACATTCTTTTTTCAGCTTTTTTTAAAAGCTGAACTGATATCACAGTGCATTTTAGACATTTGAGCTCCAGAAATCTGAATGCTCATTCAAAATAAAAGAATATTCAGTTAACTGTTTTCTTTCTTGAATTATGTTCCTAAAAAAAAAATTATTCCAACACCCAGAGTAGCAACCTACTTTTTTCTAAATATTGTGCATAAGGCAGAATAATTTTCTTTTTCTATGAAGTATGACCATATTTTTTATTTCTGATGACCAAAAGCAATGTTAAATTTGAGGCTGTGAGTAAAATTTTGGAATTTGATTAAAATGTCTTTGCATGCAGTACTTGGTATTCATTAATTAGCAGTTCTCATACTAGGCAAAGAGAGCAAGTAGTAGAAGGAAATATATAATTGAGTTTGTGCATGTGCTTTTAAAATTAATTGTGTGTAAACTCTTTTTATGACAGCTACTTCCATTTTAGTCTTCTCTTTCCTCTCATCCTGTACAAGACCTCGATTTCCCCACATCTTGAGTGTTTGCATAGCCTGCATAAAAAGATCAGTATTTAAAGGTTGAAGATATTTTGGTTTGCTCCTTTGAATTTTTTTCTTTTTGACTTATACTTTTTTTGTTTCCTGGTTTCTGCCAGTACCAGCATCCTGGTTTGAAAGACAGGTGTTTGCTGAGGAAAGCAGAAGCCTCCCTTTGGACTGAAAAATGTGATCCTTCCTTCCTACAGATTATTATGATTTTGAAATTAAGGGAACTCTCAGGCAAAGATATGGGGATAGGAATAACAGTTCTTTACTAGTATATCTAACAGGACAAACAAGAACAACAACAGCTATGAAATTACCCACAAACAGAACAGTAACTCAGTCCCAGTCCTTTTTGGCTGCAGGCACCTTTTCCCTGAGCTGCAGTTCCCGGTGCTGGGGGCGGGCAGGTCCCGCAGAGCTGCAGGAGGGCTGGGGGTGATGGCAGAGCTGTCCCAGGGGGAGAGAGAGATGGAGAGAGCCCTCCACTCACGGTGTGGGTCTCAATGCTCAGCAGAGTGCTGGATGGTGGCAGTTTACAGCGAGAAGGCAGCAGTGCAGGGTCTGACAGCAGTGAGGATGGCTCTTGGCGATGAAATGGCAGGGATGGGACCAGAGGCGGCAATCATCCTTCTCCTCTGAACTCCGCAGGAGAAATGGGCCGAGGCCCAGCCTTCCGCTTCCTCTTCTGGCTGTTTGAATCTCACGGAGTTTTCCTCCGCTCTCCTTTCCCCTCCCCCCCCCCTTGTCACCAGGGCCCAGTCAACAGGTATCTTAGCATGACAATGGGGAAAATTCCACAGAGGGAAAAGGGAAAGAACCAACCCACAACATTATCCACCCCGCATTTTCCCCTACCATCATGCTAAATCAAATTAAAATATTCAAATTATAGACATACATGTAGTTACAGATACAGACACAGTATCATAGGTAGTTCACCCTAAAACAAGGTCTCCTTGGGGTATGCATCGGGTCTCTCCATCCCTTTGCATGATCCACCAGGTACAACCTGGTCCTTGAGCGAAAACCACCCCACAGATTGGATTGTCTTTGCTGGAGGCAGAGTTCACCCAAACAGTTTTTCCTAGCATACCTCTCATGTGCACCACTGGAACCTTGTCCCCATCTGGTGTTCTCAAGGGCTCAGACTGGGCAGGGCCTGCTCGATTAGTGGAACCTCGGGTGTTCACTAACCATGTGGCCTTTGGTAGATTAATCTCCCAGTTCTTGAAAGTCCCCCCACCCAGTGCCTTCAAGGTGGTTTTAAGCAGCCCATTGCACCGTTCCACTTTCCCAGCCGCTGGTGCGTGATAAGGAATGTGGTACACCCACTCGATGCCGTGTTCTCTGGCCCAGGTGTTTATGAGGCTGTTCTTGAAATGAGTCCCATTGTCTGACTCAATTCTCTCAGGGGTACCATGTCTCCAAAGGACTTGTTTTTCCAGGCCCAGGATGGTGTTGCGGGCAGTGGCGTGAGGCACAGGGTAGGTCTCCAACCATCCAGTGGTGGCTTCCACCATGGTCAGCGCTTGCCTTGGTGTGTCTGAGGCAGTGTGATGTAGTCAATCTGCCAGGCCTCCCCATACTTATATTTGGACCACCGCCCCCCATACCAGAGGGGCTTCACTCGCTTGGCTTGCTTGATGGCAGCACACGTCTCACAGTCATGGATAACCTGGGAAATACTGTCCATGGTAAGATCCACCCCTCGGTCTTGTGCCCACTTATAGGTAGCATCTCTGCCTTGATGACCTGAAGCATCGTGGGCCCATCGAGCCAGGAACAATTCTCCCTTGTGTTGCCAGTCTAAGTCTATCTGTGACACCTCTATCCTTGCAGCCTCATCTATTTGCTCATTGTGTCAGTGCTCTTCATTAGCCCAACTCTTGGGGACATGGGCATCTACATGATGGGCCTTTACGGGTAGCTTCTCTACCCGACTGGCAATGTCTTTCCACTCATCAGCAGCCCAGATTGGTTTTCCCCTACGTTGCCAGTTAGCTTTTTTCCATCTTTCCAGCCAGCCCCACAGAGCATTGGCTGCCATCCATGAATCAGTGTAAAGGTAAAGCTTTGGCCACTTCTCTCTTTCAGCAATGTCCAGGGCCAGCTGAACGGCTTTGAGTTCAGCAAGTTGACTTGATCCACCTTCTCCTTCAGTAGCTTGTGCAACCTGTCGTGTGGGGCTCCATACGGCTGCTTTCCACTTCTGGTTCATCCCCACGATGCGACAGGAACCGTCAGTGAAAAGAGCGTAGCGAGTTTCATCTGCTGGCAGTTGGTTGTATGGCGGGGCTTCATCAGCCCGGGTCACTTGTTCTTGCTCCTCTTCATCGGCAAGACCAAAATTTTCACCTTCTGGCCAGTTTGTAATTATTTCCAAAATCCCAGGGCGATTTGGGTTTCCGATATGGGCGTGCTGTGTGATGAGGGCAATCCACTTGCTCCATGTGGCATTGGTGGCGTGGTGGGTAGAGGAGACCTTCCCTTTAAACATCCACCCCAGCACTGGTAGTCGGGGTGCCAGGAGGAGCTGTGCTTCTGTGCCAATCACCTCTGAGGCAGCTTGAACTCCTTCATAAGCAGCCAAGATCTCCTTCTCTGTTGGGGTGTAATTGACTTCAGACCCTCTGTAACTTTGGCTCCAGAATCCCAGAGGTCGGCCTCAGGTCTCACCAGTTACCTTCTGCCAAAGGCTCCAGGACAAGCCCTTGTTCCTGGCTGCAGAGTAGAGCACATTCTTCACCTCTGGTCCCGTCCTGACTGGGCCGAGGGCTACAGCATGAGCGATCTCCTGCTTGATCTGGGCAAAGGCTTGCTGCTGCTCAGGGCCCCAGTGGAATTCGTTCTTCTTCCGGGTGACCAGGTAGAGAGGGCTGACAATCTGGCTGTACTCAGGAATGTGCATTCCTCAAAAGCCTATAGCACCTAGGAAAGCTTGTGTTTCCTTCTTGGTTGGTGGAGACATCGCGGTGATCTTATTGATGACCTCAGTGGGGATTTGGCGCTGCCCGTCTTGCCACTTTACTCCCAGGAACTGGATTTCTCGGGCAGGACCTTTGACTTTGCTCCTCTTGGTGGCAAAACCGGCTCCCAGCAGAATCTGGAAGATCTTCTCTCCTTTCTCAAATACTTCCATTGCCGTGTTCCCCCACACAATGATGTCATCAATGTATTGCAGATGTTCTGGAGCTTCACCCTTTTCCAGTGCAGCCTGGATCAGTCCATGGCAGATGGTGGGGCTGTGTTTCCACCCCTGGGGCAGTCAGTTCCAGGTGTACTGCACGCCCCTCCAGGTGAAAGCAAACTGAGGCCTGCACTCTGGTGCCAGAGGAATGGAGAAAAATGCATTGGCAATGTCAATGGTGGCGTACCACTTTGCTGCCTTGGACTCCAGCTCATACTGGAGTTCCAGCATGTCTGGCACGGCAGCGCTCAGCGGTGGAGTCACTTCATTCAATGCACGATAGTCCACAGTCAATCTCCATTCTCCATCAGACTTACGCACAGGCCAGATGGGGCTGTTGAATGGTGAGTGGGTTTTGCTGACCAACCCTTGGCCCTCCAGCTCACGGATCATCTTGTGGATGGGGATCACGGCATCTCGATTTGTCCTGTACTGCCTGTGGTGCACTGTTGAGGTGGCAATTGGCACTTGCTGCTCCTTCACCTTCAGGAGTCCCACGGCAGATGGGTTCTCTGACAGTCCAAGCAAGGTGTTCAATTGCTTAATGTTTTCTGCCTCTACAGCAGCTATTCCAAAAGCCCACCTGAGACCCTTTGGGTCTTTGTAATAGCCATTTCTGAGGAAGTCTATGCCTAGAATACACGGTGCCTCTGGGCCAGTCACAATTGGATGCTTCTGCCACTCTTTCCCAGTCAGGCTCACCTCAGCCTCCAGCAAAGTCAATTCCTGTGATCCCCCTGTCTCCCCAGCAATAGAAACAGGCTCTTCTCCAACATGTTCTGATGGTATTAGGGTGCACTGTGAACCTGTATCAACTAATGCCCTATGTTTTTGTGGCTCTGATGTGCCAGGCCATCGGATCCACACCGTCCAAAAGACCCGGTTTTCCCGTGCCTCTCCCTGGCTAGAGGCAGGGCCCCTCTAGCACTGGTTATTATTTCCTTCCTGGGCATCCATGTTGGAGGTTCCCTCAAGGGGATCTGACAAATCATCCTCCCTTTTGTAATACCCTGCATCTTGTTTATGGGAAGTTGAGGCTACCTTCACTTTAGTGGAGCTCCCTTGGTCAGTGTTTCCCTCCCTGAGTTGACGCACCCATGCTGCCAGGGCAGAAGTGGGTTTCCGATCCCACCTCCTCATGTCTTCCCCATGGTCACGCAGAAAGAACCACAGGTCAGCTCGTGGGGTGTATCCTCACTCCCTAGCTGGGGGACGTTGGGCTCTAATTCTGGGATCTGTGACTCACACTGGTGCTGCACTGACCTTCCTCATCCCTCTCATCTCCTCTCTGAGTTCCCTAATCACAGCAGAGACATGAGCCTGCATGGGGCCATTCATTATACTCTCAAAATTTCTGAGCTTATCGGCAACAGAACCCACTGTCTCTTGGTTGTCGTCAGCATTAATGGCTGCAATGAATGTGGTGTACTGAGATGGTCCCAGGTGTGCCAGATTCCACAACATCTGCCCTGTGCACCTGACCTTGTCGGGGTCATTGTCATGTTGTCCACCCCTCCCAAAGAGTACCTCCAGTATTGCCACTTCTCTCAGCTGTTGGATCCCCTCCTCAGCGGTCTTCCAGCGCATTCTATGGTGGTGCTCCTGCATTCTCTCTCTATGGACAAACCTCTCTCTTACACTCATTAAAAGCCGCTCCCAGAGGGAAAGGGGACCTGGTTTCCTTACGAATACGTGATCCATTCCTGAGTCCTGGGTCAGGGGTCCCAAATTCCTTGCCTCACTACCATCCAGCTGCATACCTGTACCCATAAGGTCCCAGACCTGCAGTAACCACGTTGTAAAAGCCTCTAGGCCCCGTCGTACAATGTCTTTACGCAGATTATGGAGACTCTCGTATGACAGGGACTCCGTGACGATCTCAACCTGCTGGTTATGAGGGCCCTGATTTCTGATCCTTATTATCCAGGTGTTATGTTTTCATCTTAGACTTTCTAGTTTCCACAGGGGCAACTGCTGCTGGCTGTGAGTGCCCTTGCAGTTCAGCTGGAGCCTGGAGAGATGTAACATTTGTGGGTTCCACTGCTGCACCATCAGGGTCTCCCTCTTTAAGGCAGGGGGAGAGTTTCTCCAGAGCTGGGGAAAGGTACTCCTTCAGCATTTCACCCATCTCCTTCACTAGAAACCCCACCCACTCTGGATGGTTCCTTTCTGAGGTGAGCTCTGGGGCAGAATCAGGCTCAGGGGCAACATCCTTAGTCTCTGGGGCAGAATCCTTAGTCTCTGGGGCAGAGCCAGGCTCTGGGGCAGAATCCCTATTCCATGGGGGACGTATCAGGGTTGTCATCCAAGTCAATATCCCCTCATCTCAGAATGTTAAATAGATCAGGTTTACAAGGCCTATTAGCAATGTCAGCCACTGTATGATATCATTACTGCTTAGAAGAGATTTGAACCCTTCAAAAGCTGGTGGAGCAGACCCAAAAAACAGTGTAAGGGGTTGGGACAAAATTTTTCCTGGTGTCATATCCTCACAGTATGTACCATTATTAAAGTAGCCCCAAAAACATACAGTTAGAGTGTGATAGCCCTGAATCCATGTGCCCACCTTCCAGAGGAAGTTAAAAATCCATGAATTTCTCACGTTATCAACCCACAAAATGAACTGGATAATAGTTACAGCAGCGTTAGTTATAGGACCCATATTCAAGTCAGGGATTGTAAATGGGAGAGATAAAGCTGCGGCCACATGGAGCCCAAACCACGGTAAGCTGGACAACATGATGCCACCTAACACAAAACTGAGGTAACTCAAGAGCTGTTATTCCTTTTTCACCCTTTCCTCTGAATGCCCTCGGGCCTCACGTTGGGCGGCCAAAATCTGTCCTGGTTTGAAAGACAGGGGTTTGCTAAGGAAAACAGAAGCTTCCCTTTGGACTGAAAAAATGTGATCCTTCCTTCCTACAGATTATTATGATTTTGAAATTAAGGGAACTCTCAGGCAAAGATATGGGGGTAGGAATAACAGTTCTTTACTAGTATATCTAACAGGACAAACAAGAACAACAACAGCTATGAAATTACCCACAAACAGAACAGTAACTCAGTCCCAGTGTTTTTTGGCTGCAGGCACCTTTTCCCTGAGCTGCAGTTCCCGGTGCTGGGGGCGGGCAGGTCCCGCAGAGCTGCAGTAGGACTGGCGGTGATGGCAGCGCTGTCCCAGGGGGAGAGAGAGATGGAGAGAGCTCTCCGCTCATGGTGTGGGTCCTGGTGCTCAGCAGAGTGCTGGATGATGGCAGGTTACAGCGAGAAGGCAGCAGGGCAGGGTCCGACAGCAGTGAGGATGGATCCTGGCGATGGAATGGCAGGGATGGGACCCAGGCGGCGATCGTCCTTCTCCTCCAAACTCCACGGGGGAAATGGGCCTAGCCAGAGCCTTCTGTTTCCTCTTCTGGCTGTTTGAATCTCGCAGGGTTTCCTTCTTCTCTCCCCTCCCCCTTGCCACCAGGGCCCAGTCAACAGGTATCTTAGCATGACAATGGAGAAAATTCCAGAGAGGGAAAAGGGAGAGAACCAACCCCCAACAACCAGAAAAAGAATATTGAACTACCAGAAGGAAAATCATTTAAGGTTGGCCAAACACTTTACATTTCCATTATGATTATTCATGTGGATAGACAATAAAATCTGCTTGGGATGTGACTACATGTCTTTTGACTTCAGGTTTTGTGACTGTTCAAGCAAATTTGCTTGAAAAAAACAGGTATGGAAAGTAGACATGTAATGTTTCTGTTCCAGTATTTTCTGTGAGAAAATCAGGGAGTTTAGGTTGACAAGATACAGTCACATTCAAAACATGACTTTAGAGTAGATTGTACTGAGAATAGTTGATCTCAGATATGATTTATGATGTACATTTTTTTTGCCTTTATTTTCAAAAAGAAAAGCAATTTGGGAAAAATTAAATCTGAGACTTATAAACTGAACTATTACTTAAGTAAGACTGAAATAATGTGTTTAATTGATCCAGAATGAAACATGCCCAGTTACCTATCTATTAAACTATTTACTGGTTTACTCTAAATAAATACTTTAGACACACACTGAGATGATACTCTGGCACTTTCAGAAAATATGATGATACTTTCATCAGACGATACTTTCAGAAAATATGTGCTAAGTTTTGGGATGAAACATTTCTTCATAAAAAGCAGGCCCAGGCCCCAAAACATGTTTTGGGGCATGTCATAAAGGTGAAGTAAGAAGAAGCAAAGGCCTGTCACTGTGGAATTCATCAGATTGAGCACAAACATCCTGTGCCTGTCACTGGGCTGCATCAGGAAATATTTTACATCCCAAAAGATATTTGTGTTGAACTACTGGAACTATATCCTCAGACTGAAAAGCCTCTGGATAAATGCTGCAGTGGATTCTGGATACCAACAAAATGCCAGTGTCAAATTCAAACTCATTCTTGCAACATATGGTGTCATATAATGATGTTCATCTTCTGTTTCTAGAGATGAAAAAATGTCAGAATTATAAATTAATACCAGAAACTAAAAATTTCTAGTTATTTTGAAAACCTCTGGTGACAAAAATGCTTGGTGTAAACTTTAGACCTATAGAGAATCCTTCACAAGAAAGGTAGGTTATTTTTCAATATGTGCTTTTTTTTTAGAAACATGGATATTTGAACTAATGTTGTGAATTGTTCCTGACATTTACATTCATGAGAGGTTCATAAATTTAAGTGTGGGGTGTTTTCTTCAGACAGTTTTAGTCACTTTTTCCCTTAGGAATAACACATGCATTTTTTATTCAATAGCCTGACACTTTCTGAATCAAGTTGCCATTTTTAAAAGAAGACAAAAAGCAGACCGTCTTCCTGAAAACAGAATGAAAGCTATCCAGTAAAGCAGTAACACTGGTTTGAAAAATGAGGCAAAGTGGGCCTGTCATTCAACATAGTGCAATAGAGTTTTGAACAGTCACAAGGAGAAAAAACATTTTACTGGAAGGAATATATATCTGCTAAACTAAAATTACTTTGTCACATTACAATTTCTGCCACTTATAATTCAAATCTCTCTCTCTCAAACTTTCTCTCAAGAAGAATTTTGTAATTTTAAAGAATTTTATAATTTTAATTAAATATTTTTAAATAAATATTTTTAATCATATTTTACTATGCAATTGCTGGAATGGATATTCTCTTTATATTATATTAATAAATAACCTTTTCTTGTTTTCTTCACTCTCCAAATTCTATGTGTTTTTCTAATTAATTTAGTTAAACCAGTTTTCTTTAAAGAGTGAAAGGACAACATGTGATCAGTTGAGTTCTGTTTCTCAAAATCAATGAAAAGCTTGAAGATTCAGAATAAAACATGCCTTAGAAAGTTGATATATAAGGCCAAATGTCTCTTTTTGTGGGACTCTCACTAATGATTTTAGTTTAAAGTGATATATTTAACATTTCTTACTGCAGTGCATGCCAGAAATGACAGCAGACATAAATGTGATAGCAACTGGGAAAGGCAGGAGAAACACAAGATAAAAACTTGTTTGTTACTGGATAAGACCTACTAGCAAGATGAAGATAAGTAAATCAATTTGAGCTTCATATGAATTTAAGCCCAAACATAAGTGATATTTCATTAGCTTTTCTATGAATTTCAGTAATGAAAAACATATTTTATTGTTTATCTTTTTATCAGTAAGAGGAGCTAAATGGTGGTAAGCATTGTTCCACTCTGAGTGGAAGAAGAGTCTTGAATTTCAAGACTAGACCTCAAGCTTAACCATCAAATTTACTATCAACTAAGATAGTAAATAGATTCCATATTCAAGCTGATTGTAAAAACTACTACAGAAGTGACTGCCTCTCAAAACCCAAACCACAACTAGTTTACTTATGTTAGAAGATAAGAAAGATAAGAATTAAAAACTGATGTTTTTCCTTATTTACATTAACAGGATTTTAGGTTCCCTTTCTATTCGCAGGTGATTTTGAACAAAAATGGAGAAAATAAACAAGTGAGCATGAAATGAGTAACAATTCAAACACTAATCCCTTTTTAATGGTGCTTTAACAAAACCTGGTATTTTATTAATATCAGTTGCAATTAATGTTCTGACTATGTAAAATCTTAATTTGCAATGCAAACCCAAACCAAACAAAAAAAGGAAATAATTAATAGGAGTGTAAGTTTTGAAAGCCAGAACTGCATGACAGCCCAAAACTTGTAATTAATTATTCTGAATGAAAAATCTCTCTTTTTGTGGATGGCTTCTAAATATAATATATATCTACAAAAGAGGAATTCTCATTACAGAAGAAACAGTGTACTTTTAGGAGCATGGCTTTCTGTATTCAAATAGCTGCTGAGTTGAAAGGAAAGAAAAGAAATTTGTACAGGTGCAGTGAATATTTTCCTTCTGTCACAAGCCCTTATTGACAGATGCACTATTGTGAATGGTAAGATCTGTGCAAAGGAGGGCTTGGAAGACTGGCTGCTGTAATTGGCTTGAACAACTGAGCAGTCATCAAGGTCCCTGTAACCCTTGTTCACATTAAAGAGATTTATGCTGTGTGTCTAACAGCCAATAGGCCTCCTTATGACTCTGGTCTGACCTCAGATTTTAGAAAGCAGTGACCATGTTTTGTAAAGAGGATTTACTGCATCTTTTCAATAGCATTCTTTTTACACCATTGTAACAGCATTCTTGAAGAGGATTCTCTCTTGAAGAGACTAGATTCCTGGCCTCATAGTATATACAGCAAATTACCATCTTTTTGTGGTAAGATTGCAGCTAGATTTCAGTATTTTATTTTGTAACTCAAATATTTGAATAGAAATAACAGTGAAATCCTTTTTCACATTCAGCTTTGTGCACTGTTGATGTGCTTATTCACTGCAACAGAATTGGTAGGTCAATATTGCCTCTCTGTGGTTATGGTATTAATATGTACCTTGCAAATCTTTTGAGAAGGTTTTGAAGCAGGTAGACACAGGAAGGACTTATTTCCCATTATTTTCTCATTAAAAATATGAGATTTTGTTTTCAGCCTGATAATTTATTTTTTATGAGCTTGAAGGTCAAATAGAAAGATAGTTGTTTCTCAGCTATCTGCTCTGCTGTGCCTAGAAACTGCTTCAGCCCCATTCTATTCAAACCAGCTTCTATAGTAGGCCTTGGAATGAAAACACTTGACATTCAAGCGCACATTTGAATCCATGAAGGTCAAGTTAGGTTGTTCCTGAGAGAATTAACTGGAGTGTTGATGAAAGAGAAAAAGGAACCAGAAGAGTAACACAGTTATTCTTAAACTAAATTGCCTTCCATTCAAGCTAGGCAAAAACACAGAAGTAGCATGGCATTATTGGGTACACATGAACCTTTACAGTAATTAACTGTGCTCCAAATTAGGGAGGACTTTAAAGAATTCTCAAAAATATTATTTTAGAAATTGCCTAGTATTTTGAAGATTTTTCATTTGTTTTAATTGTACTTAATTAAAATTAATCATTGGTAACACTTCTCTCTCAAAATTAAAGCTCAACAGAAAAAAAATTAAATTAGTAAAAGTAGTTAAGTGTACTGCAAAAAAAGACTAGGCAGTGGTTTTAGTTTATAACAGGAGGCCAGCTCAGTTAAATACCTTTCATTCAGTCCATTCAAAAGTTGTGAGCAGGAAGTAATAATTACATAAATGAGTTTTGCTACAAAAATGCCACCTAGTCTGTGTTGTAGTGCATGTTTATGGTTTTATATTGCACTGAGGATGGTTTGTTCTGTTTCCCCTCTCGTTTTGTAGCATGGTTCTCCCCTTCCCTTAACCTCTCCCTTTTCCCCCTGCCAGCCCTGAGTGGCTGTGATCCGGGATTCCTCGGCCCCTGAGTTGGGGTTGAAAATACCCCGTGTTTGCCGTGCTCTCTCTCTTTTCCCTGGAACTCTTCAGGACAATAAAATTGGATCATCCCGGGAAGGAGAGCCTCCTCTAATCTTTTGCCTTTGTCCATGTCAGATAAAAAATCCTCCATCTCTCTGACTTGGAGCTAGCCGAGGTAGGTCAGAGAGACCAGGGGATCCCTGGCAAGTCTGAATCCCCACTTTTATTAGTGATGTTATCTATGATAATAAGCACTTTTATATTAATATTTCTAAATGTTCTTCATGGTTCTGTATTTAGAAGGCCATAGTTACTAATTTGCCAGCAGAGTTCTCAAATAAGCATTTCATCTTTCATCATGACATTTCATACTTTTTATTATTAATCCACAAGGAATATTTCAGGAAGACATGACTGATTACTAGAGTGGGTTTTCTTCCCTTTATTGTTTGTTTCATTTTGCTGACATTTCTAAATGAGAAAAAGCAAATTATTTCAGTTATGATCATGACATTCTTTGTCAAAACAAAAGCTGGAAACCAAAATTATTTCCAAAGTTGGACAGTTGCAGTTTAAAACAGAGAAGATAATTAGGAAAGTTTTAGTCACCTTGTTTTAAAATTGCTAGTAACTGTAAAATAAAATGAAATTGAGAGGTTCAATTGCTTGCAAATTTATTTAACGTGTTCTCCTAAAACAGTTTCACAATAGTCACAAATAAAAAGTACCTTCCCATGTCTACAACTTGCTGCTCAAGCTGCTACTTAAAAAAGTTTTGCAGCCCATTCTGTACTGGTGATGCATGAGAGGGTGCCATATGACACTGGTTTCCTTTCCTTTCTCCTGCTTCACTTGCCTAACTGTACCAGAATACATCTGGATATTTGGGTGCTTAAATACCTTTTCTGAAATGCCACACTTGATGAATTTCAGAGAATATTGGCTGATGGTTAAATTCTGTGACATCTCCTGTCAAATGCTTAGCCAAAGAAAACATCTCATGGAAAATTATTTTGTTTCTGAACAAATACATGTTCTTGAATTTGTCTTCCTTTTTTATATTACTTATGTCATGCTCTATCTTATCCTACTTAGGTCTCTCCATTACAAGTGTGAGATTGTTCTCTTAAGTAACAAGTGTGGTGTATTATGTTGCTGTTCAAGGAAAATAAAAGTAAGAGAAAAGTGAGAGAAATTCTCAATTTAGGTTTAGTTTGCCTTTTTTGTTTTTTAACAGTATAATGAGTTGCATGTAATGGTGCAGTGGTTGTGTGGTCTTAGGATGTCAGTATTCCTACAAATCACTTAGAGGAAAAAAATATTTAGTTTCTAAATCTAAAATCTATATTGAAGAGTTAGGTGTATTTTCATAAGTATATTGGATTGTATGTCTATTTTTAGAAATAAAACAATTGGTAGCACAAAGAATGAGAGAAAAGATGGCCAGATCAGAAATTAGCATTGTGAGGTAAGGTTTGCAAAGAGAAGTTGTAATCTTCCCTCTCTAGGGGAACTGCAACTCCAGAGGGTAGTTTTAATGACTTCCTGTTGGCCAACAGAATGAGAATTCAAACAAACAAATACCCTGAGGTTCAACATCAGGATTTTTTCATACTTTGTATGCAGCTCATACAGCACTAGACAGATATGATGCCAAATAAATGGATTTCCATTTGGAAAAAGGACCATTCTCACTTGACAACAGTTAGAACCTATAACCAGGGTTTTCACTGAGTGCATTTCATGACCCTGTCTTTGGTTGTAATGCAGGATGTGACCAAAAGTATGTATTCTATCACCATCTGTTGAAACCGGGTGAGGCAGTGTTCTTTACCTTTTCCATGACCCATCCTTCCTCCATGGAAGTATCTTCTGTTAATGGGCCATTGAGTCCTACTGCATGACTGATAAAATTACATCATCCCAGTGGGAGATGCTCCACCCAGGGGGAGGAGCCAAGCATTTCTTCCCTAGAAAAAAGCTGAGATTTGAACATCAGAGCAGCTTTTTTCACTAGATTCCAGATGAAAACCAGACCCTTCTACATCATCACTGGACCTTTAGAGGAAAACTGCACTCTCTACAGGACCACTGCTTCAACTGGACCACATCTGTCATTCCAGGAGGACTACAGCCACCATTTAATAGGACTGCTATGAACACCCTAACTGACAGGGTGTCAGCTTGTATTCTGACAATCACTGTTTTGGGGTTTTTTTTGTTTTACAGTATTTTTATTTTAATGTTCCTAGTAAAGGACCTACTAATTCCTATTACCATATCTTTGCCTGAGAGCTCCTTAATTTCAAAATTATAATTTGGAGGTAGAAAGTTCACATTTTCCATTTCGAGAGAGGCTCCTGCCTTTCTTAGTAGACACCTGTCTTTCAAACCAAGATAGATTTTGGTGCCCAATGTGCAGCACAAGGGCACTGAGAGAAAAAGGAATAACAATTCTTGAGTAACCTAATTTTTTGTGTGCTGGATATACAAACCTCATTAGATGGCTCTGTGTGGTCTAGTTTACCCTGGTTTGGGTGGCACGTAGTAGTGGCTGTATTTCTCCCGTTTGCAGGCCCTTATCGAAACATGGGTCTTACAACTAAGCCAATACTGTGGCTGTTATCCAATTCATTTTGTGGATTGATAAGGTGAGGAATTAATTGACCTTTAACATCCTCTGGAAGGTAGACTTGTGGATTCAGGGCTACCACACCCTAACTGTGTATTTTTGGGGTTACTTCAGCAATGGTAGCTATTGTGAGGAAGTAACACTGGGGGAAATTTTCTCCTAAACCTTCCCCCAGCCTTTTGGGTCTACTCCACCAGTTTTTGAAGGGTTCAAATCTCCTCTAAATGTTAATGATATCATACAGTGGCTAGTGTTGCTGATATGCCTGTTCTGTTTAGCATTCAGAGATAGGGGGAGATTGACTTGGATGATAACTCTGATACCTACCCAGGAAATAGGGATGTTGTCCCTGAGCCTGATTCTGCCCCAGAGCTCACCTCAGAGAGGAACCACCCCGATTGGGTGGAGTTTCTAGGGAAGGAGATGGGTCAAATGCTGAAGGAGTACCTTTCCCCAGCTCTTGAGAAACTCTCCCCCTGCCTTAAAGAGGGAGACCCTGATGGTGCAGCAGTGGAACCCACAAATGTTACATCTCTCCAGGCTCCAGCTGAACTGCAAGGGCACTCACAGCCAGCAGCAGTTGCCCCCGTGGAAACTAGAAAGTCTAAGGTGAAAACAAAGCACCTAGATAATAATGATCAGAAAGCAAGGCCCTCACAACCAGCAGGGGAGCCAGAGGATGAGATCATCACTGAGTCCCTGTCATACAAGAGTCTCCATAATCTGTGTAAAGATGTTGTACGAAGGGGCCGTGAGGCTTTTACAACGTGGTTACTGCGGGTCTGGGACCTTATGGGTACAGGTATGCAGCTGGATGGTAGTGAGACAAGGAATTTGGGACCCCTGACCCAGGACTCAGGCGTGGATCAGGTATTCGTAAGGGAGCCAGGCCCCCTTTCCCTCTGGGAGCGGCTTTTAATGAGTGTAAGAGAGAGGTTTGTCCATAGAGAGAGAATGCAGGAGCACCACCATAGAATGTGCTGGAAGACCCTTGAGGAGGGGATCCAACAGCTGAGAGAAGTGGCAATACTGGAGGTACTCTTTGGGAGGGGTGGACAACATGACAATGACCCCGACAAGGTCAGGTGCACAGGGCAGATGTTGTGGAATCTGGCACACCTGGGACCATCTCAATACACCACATTCATTGCAGCCATTAATGCTGACACCAACCACGAGACAGTGGGTTCTGTTGCCGATAAGCTCAGAAATTTTGAGAGTATAATGAATGGCCCCATGCAGGCTCAGGTCTCTGCTGTGATTAGGGAACTCAGAGAGGAGATGAGAGAGATGAGGGAGGAGATGAGGAAGGTCAGTGCAGCACCAGTGTGAGTCACAGATCCCAGAGTTAGAGCCCAACGTCCCCCAGCTAGGGAGTGAGGATACACCCCACAAGCTGACCTGTGGTTCTTTCTGTGTGACCATGGGGAAGACATGAGAAGGTGGGATGGGAAACCCACTTCTGCCCTGGCAGCATGGGTGCGTCAACTCAGGGAGGGAAACACTGACCAAGGGAGCTCCACTAAAGTGAGGGTGGCCTCAACTTCCCATAAACAAGATGCAGGGTATTACAAAAGGGAGGATGATTTGTCAGATCCCCTTGAGGGAACCTCCAACATGGATGCCCAGGAAGGAAATAATAACCAGTGCTAGAGGGGCCCTGCCTCTAGCCAGGGAGAGGCACGGGAAAACCGGGTCTTTTGGACGGTGTGGATCCCATGGCCTGGCACATCAGAGCCACAAAAACATAGGGCATTAGTTGATACAGGTTCACAGTGCACCCTAATACCATCAGAACATGTTGGGGAAGAGCCTGTTTCTATTGCTGGGGTGACAGGGGGATCACAGGAATTGACTTTGCTGGAGGCTGAGGTGAGCCTGACTGGGAAGGAGTGGCAGAAACATCCAATTGTGACTGGCCTGTTTTTTGTATTACTGTATTTTTATTTCAAATTTCCTATTAAAGAACCCTTATTCCTATTCCCATATCTTTTCCTGAGAGCTCCTTAATTTCCAAATTATAATAATTTGGAGGGAGGAGGTTTACATTGTCCATATCAAGGGAGGCCCCTGCCTTTCTTAGCAGACACCTATCTTTCAAATGAAGACAGACCCTTAAATGGAAAGAGATTATACTGCTTTCTGAGGCCAGTAATTGTCATAAAAAAATCATCAGGTAGACAATTTATATAATGGAGAATACAAAGACATTAGATAAATGTGTTCATTTTGAGACAATCTTACTTTATTCAAAGAATACTTATTCATGCCAGTGATCTTATCTCAAAAGCCCTTTTCAACCATCTGAATTTCATTTTATGAATACACTCCTAACACTTCCCATATTGCAAATATATTTATATATTTACACACAAAGGAGGAAGAGTGGAACTTCAAATTACCTGTGACTCTCACCCCACAATATTATATTTTGAGCAAATTTTCATAAAGGCAAATTATGGATATCTTCTAGAATATTTTCTCTGAAATTTTCAATTTTATCTTTTGGGATGTGATTAAAGGTATATAAATTAAATCAGAGTTTGATTGTTTTACATGGCAAGAAATGTGTAGATCAAGCTGTTTTGAAGGACTTATTATCCAGTCTCTTTAGTTCCCAGATCAATGAACTGTAAAAGGAAGCATGATAAGTTCTATAAAACTGGTTGTCTATGCAACAGGGCTTTTATATTTCTGACATTTTAATAGATCACCATCCAGAATGTTCAGAATCAATTGCACTTTACATATTGCAGAGCTTTTAAAATAACTGCTACATTTCTAGACTACTGATTGGAAGTTCTCAGTCTCAGAAACCAGGACTGAACCCACAGTCATGTACTTTTCTATTAACGTTAATTTCTATTGCTTTGCCTATCCATATTAGACCAGATAATTTTTTTTTCTCCTGGACAAATATGTTAGCAATTTCATTAACTACCTTATACTTTCATTTATGCTGCCACTTCTACTTTTTTTAAAAAAAAAATTATGTTTTTTTGAACTTAATCTGAGGATTTATGTTATTTTCTGAGCTAGTAGTATTTAAGAAAAATAAGAATTTTAATTTCAATTAATCTAATCTATTTGATTTTATTTATTTTGGGTACTTTTTAACATTAAGAAGAAAAATAAGATTTAAAACATAGAGGAAAAGCTTAAGAAGCTTAGCTTACTAAAACATCAAGTACATCTTTAATATCACAGAACTTTTAAGAGTTTTAATTAACACACCGAGTGAAAAATCTATTATTTATTTTTCTTTGTCTGTGATTCTCATTTTTGTTTCCTCTTTTGTAGTTCTGAACATAAAATATAGATCCATTCCAGGGCATATCTCTGTTATGTTCTAAGTATTTTCACTTTTTGTATTGTATTTGGGATTTCTTTATGAATGCTGTACACACGAGGGAAAAAAATAGGTATTTGGTAAATAGAGAAATTGATCAATAGCAAAAGCAATCATCAGCAGGAATATAGCCTATCTGGAGTATACTAAAGCACAGGTTTTTTGAACTGAACTGCATTATCTTGAGTGTTTTATAGGCAGGAATTCTCAGTTCATTGTGCTGCTCTGGTGAAATTGTGAAATCAGTATGTACATCTATGTCATGAATGACAAGGTATATTTTCTTAAATTGTGGGAAACCTACTAAATAAGAACCTTTCTAAGGTCCTTTCTAAAACCATGTATCAGTGATAAGAAGCTGACCCTCAGTGATTTTTCCTCTAGTGGTCTAAAGCTTCCTGTATAAACACTGTAGGGCATTGCAACAGCTGCTTTGAATGTATCTGCCATCTGGAAAAGCTTTAAACTTTTATTAGTGTCTATGGCTAGAGGACTGTGATTAACAGACATTGATTTATTCTGATATTTAATTTCTGATTTTTCAGAGCTATGCACCAGTGAGAAAAATCACAGTCAAAGCTTTCAAACAAAAATCACATTATCCACTTGTTGGGGCTCAGCCTGTGTTTCCTTCACTCCAGTATCTTTTACTGAAATTTACAAAAAGAGATCCTTGTTCCATGAAACCCACATAGAGTGTTTTCTGAGAGCAATAATCATTTAGCCAGCTGTAGGTTTAATGGATTTAATGGTGGTTTTAAGCAATCATAGAATATACTGTGTTGGAAGGGACCCAGAAGGACTATTGAGTCCAATTCCCGTCCCTGCAAAGGAGTCACATCATGTGCCTGAGAGCATTGTTCAAACACTTCTTGATCTCTACTGGACTGGTGCTGTGAACACTTCTCTGGGGAACCTGTTCCAGTGTCCAAACACCTTCTGGATGAAAAACCTTTCCCTATTTTCCAGCCCAGCCAAAACGTCTCCTGACTCAGTTTCAGGCCCATCCTCAGGTTCTGTCACTGATACAGAGCAGAAATCAGAGCCTGCCCCTCCTACTCCCCTCACAAGGAAATTGCAGACTGTGATGAGGTCTCAGCCTCCTCTTCCCCAGGCTGAATAGACCAAGTGACCTCAGCAGCTTCTCATACAGATTCCCCTCCAGATCCTTCCCCATCCTCATAGCTCTTCTCTGGCCACTTTCTAATAACTTTAGAACTTGATACTGTGTCACAAAATATTGCCCTCAGGACTCAAGGTGAGGACACCACACTGTAGAGCAAAGTGGACAATGCCCTCCATTGCCCAGCTGGTGATGCTAGGCCAGATGCCCAGCCACACTGGGCTCTGCTGCTTTGCATTCAACTTGCTCCCAGTTCCCTTTTTGTACTACTGTTTTGCAGCATTTTATTCCCCATTCTGTTCATACATCTAGATCAATGCCCCATCCCAGGTGCAGAATCTGGCAGCTGGCCCTGTTAAACTCCATCAAGGTCTCTCTTACAAGGTCTTCTCTGCCTTTGAAGGAGTTGCAGTTCCTCTTAATTTAGTATCATCAGCAAACTGAATTAGCATACCTTTGTGTTCTGCATCCAGTTCATTAATGAAGATGCTGAAGAGCACAGGGCTGAGGCAGGAGCCCTGTGGAGCTCCACTAGTGACAGGTTACCAGACTTATTTCACTCCACTCACTAAAGCCTTTTGTGTCCAACGTGTAGGCCAGTTGCTCATCCATCAGATAATGTGTTTACAGATACTGTGAAAAAGAGTATCAAGTATTGTGCTGATTCTTTCTTTTTCTTTCTTTTTTTCTTTCTTTCTTTCTTTCTTTCTTTCTTTCTTTCTTTCTTTCTTTCTTTCTTTCTTTCTTTCTTTCTTTCCTTTCCTTTTCTTTTCTTTTCTTTTCTTTTCTTTTCTTTTCTTTTCTTTTCTTTTCTTTTCTTTTCTTTTCTTTTCTTTTCTTTTCTTTTCTTTTCTTTTCTTTTCTTTTCTTTTCTTTTCTTTTCTTTTCTTTTCTTTTCTTTTCTTTTCTTTTCTTTTCTTTTCTTTTCCCCTTCCCCTTCCCCTTCCCCTTCCCCTTCCCCTTCCCCTTCCCCTTTCCCTTTCCCTTTCCCTTTCCCTTTCCCTTTCCCTTTCCCTTTCCCTTTCCCTTTCCCTTTCCCTTTCCCTTTCCCTTTCCCTTTCCCTTTCCCTTCCCGGAACTTCCCAGAACTTCCCTTCCCTTCCCTACACTTTCCTTTCCTTTCCTACACTTTCCTACACTTTCTTTTCCTTTCCTTTCCTAAACTTTCCTTTCCTTTCCTTTTCTGAACTTTCCTTTCCTGAACTTTCCTAAACTTTCCTTTCCTAAACTTTCCTTTCCTATACTTTACTTTCCTTTCCTTTCCTACACTTTCCTTTCCTTTCCTGTCCTACATTTTCCTTTCCTTTCCAACTTTCCTTTCCTAAATTTCCTTTCCTAAACTTTCCTTTCCTAATCTTTCCTTTCCTAAACTTTCCTAAGTTTTCCTTTCCTGAACTTTCTTTTCCTGAACTTTCCTAAACTTTCCTAAACTTTCCTTTCCTGAATTTTCCTTTCCTTTTCTGAACTTTCATTTCCTTTCCTGAACTTTCCTAAATTTTCCTGAATTTTCTTTTAATGAACTTTGCTGAACTATCATTTCCTGAACTTTCCTTTCCTTTCCTTTCCTGAACTTTTTTGTGCATTTGTCTGTAATTACTTTGATTTGAACAAAAAGGTTTTTGCAGTGCCCTCTAGTATTATTATTCTTTGATTATTTAACTGTATTCTGAGAAGACTAGAGGAAATCCCTAACCAAAAGTTTACTACACAGGCTTCATTATTTCCAGAGGTGCTACTTGTTTATTCCCCATATGTTCCTCCAAATCCCTTATTAATTATCCTTGAGATTCCACAGTGAAGCTGAAATGCAGAAGCTCTATATCATCTCATGTTCTTTGCCTAAGGAGCTTTGCAATTTAAGTATTTAATGCAGCACCCCAAGGCTAGCATTATTATGAATATTATACAGTGTTGCTAAAACATATAATGAGTCATGTTATACAGTAACCAAATATTTAACTAAATGTAATGGGTAATGGCATTGCAGCAATATTTGCTTAGTTGGCAAATCTGTTGCAAACTAATAAATAAATAAACTCATAAATTTAATTGAACTAGGTGATGGATGATCTCATTCCAATACAGTTTTCCATAGAAATTTCAGGGATGGCACCATCCTTAAAAAAATGGTACTACTCTCAGGAACTTTTCCATTTAAATCAATAAATCAATATAAACATTTCTTAAGTAGAATCTTCAACACCTTTCATATTAGCTAAACTGTCAACAGTTTATTCTACTATTTATTATATTTCATTTAAAAAAAGAAAAAACACAAAAGAGTATGATTCAGGAATAGTTGCTATACATGGACAGAATTATATATATATATATATATATATAGATATATGTATGTATGTTCATGATTCACTGACTGCAATTTAAAACATCTGTCTTTGTGTACAATTGTAGCACAGGAGGAAAAATTACTGTAACTTGCCGATAGCATGTTGGACAGACCAGCATGATATGACTTCCTCCCTCTCTTTTCCTCTACAGATTATTCTTCCATTTTATGCTGGAAAGTTTTGGATACCTGGAAACTCTCTCTCTTCTAAAAACTTTATTGCCACAAGATGAGTTGGGACCTTATCTAGTACATGAGAAGCAGTTTCTAATCAATCATCATGTGCTAAAGTCTGCAAGAGTCTCATGCTTTGAATTAATTTCCTATCACTAGCCCAAGTTCATTTGAATTTGATACCCTTCAAATCAGCTATATTTGTCATTTCATTCAAATAGCTGTCTTCTAAAATATTTAAAATTTTAAAATGTCATTTATGCGTTCACTTCTTCAGTGACATTGTTCAAAATTCTTCCAGTGACTCACATATAAAGAAAATATTTAAATGTGTATTCCAGGATGTTGTCAAATGATGGAAGTGAGTTCAGTTGGAAGGATGTAAAGCATTAGGAGGAGCTCCTCAGGTAGAGATTATTGTCTCCTCATTTGAATTTTAATAATAACTTTATTATTGAAGTAATGCAATGCAACAAGACCTAATAGTGTGTGGGGCAACACAATGTGCCCACTATGGGTTTTTTTCAGCTAGATTACTGAAATCTGGATAGCAGCTGTAGATATTAAATATATGTCTAGCTGTTTTTTGGGGGCGTTTAGTAAATTTTTTCCTAAATGAGTCTACTTCAAGAGTCCAAAGTATTTTGTGACCTGAATCAAAGCATATTAGGAGGTCACAAGGATATTTTTGCCTCCTCTATCTGATTCTCCTCTCCTCTTTCTACTGCTTACCAGCTGCTGTAAGAAGCATAAAAATACTTCTGTTCTGGAAGCAGGTATCATTTCAAGATCTATTAATCTGCTGTATTTATTTCCACTGCATCCTTTCTGCTGTACACTGCCTAGCATGAAAACCAGCTCTGCTTCAGTTTCACTTAATGTTCTTGCTGACGTAGTGCTGTGCCAGAAAGACAGAAGTGAATGCCAGTAAACTAGTATCTGATGACATAAATAGTTTTGTGACTTGTAAAGCTAGAGTGGCAGTAAAACCTAGGCAATGGCTCTACCTTTTTTATCAGCTAGACAAACATATAAAGCTCTGAGTTTTAGTGACTGTCTCAAGCTGTTTCCAAAAGTAAATTGTGTTAGCATTTCAAGACTCTGTGATTGAAATGCAGAATATTTTCTGTTGTTCAGTATGGTGGGACAGACTGCAATTTTTATCCTTTTCTAGGTGATAAGAAGTGAAGTAATTCAAATAAGAGGCAGAACATCAAAGACTTACTATCTACTGAGTTTTGAATATATATGTTATTATGCTATCCCACCTGCCTCAAACAAAAAACTTCCAAAAAAACAAACAAAACAAAAACAAAACAAAAGAACTACAAAAAACAAACAAACAAAAAACCCCACAACAACAACAAAAAATCAGATATACACAGTTTGGGGATCTTAGTAGCCATCACCATCAATAGAAATGATATGTTTTCAAAGCCATTCATATGGGATGTCATTCATTTGCTCCTCGGTGCTGTGTAGTGCAATCAGGCCTTTAAAGAGAATATTTTCTCCCACAGTGCAAGTATTTTTTTTTTTTTCCATAGTGCAATAAGGTTTATAGGTATCTGTTTGGAAAAAACATAGCTATCTTGGGAGATGATTCACAATTTATTTCACCTTGCCTGGAGGCTTTCCTCTTAATAAGTTTTCGACCACCAGGTTTTAAAGTTAATAAAAATACAGGAAAACTTTCTCTTTCTTTTTTGAAAACCTGCAGTTTATGGCCACCTGGCAGTCTAGCATAGAATAAGGCTGGTGGAGCTAATAGAAGACAAGGATTGAGAGAGTTCTGTTGAAAGTTCCAAAATTTATTGCCATCTATCATTCTTGCTGGTAGAAAAAAGCTCAGAAATTGGTAATATTTCTTACGGCCATAATGGTCACAGCCTCCTAAAGTTTCTAATAGTTTAGTTTAAGTACTGATCACAGATAACCTCTTCTAGAACTGCCATTTTGAGATCTATAGTTCACCATATGGGAGGTTCTCTGAGAAATAAAATGAGGCTGAAGAAATTAGATTTTGGATAATTTGCCAATTATCAACCAGTGAAAGCTTATCAGAACACTATAAGTAACTCAAAAGTTGAACTGTCAGACTAGAAGCCTTTAATATCTGTAGCTTCCTGCATTTGCACTTATTTTCCTTTTTTTTCTTCATCAGCTCTGATTCCTAAGCATTAACTACAGGCAATTTCAACAGGTTCCCACATTAATCAGGATTGGTTTTTACTTATGAAATCTGCCAGATTTTAATTTTTCAGATTCCTTCTCCAAAGGTTCTGGTATAAGGTTATTAAAATTGCCTCATGACTTCTCACCTAAATGTATAGCCCTTACTGCAAGAACCAAGAATTTGTGCACTTAGATGCAGGGTAGTTACTTTTCAGTCTGGGTCATAACTAAGCTTTGTAAGAATTAGAGCTATTTACAAAAAAGGATGTTGTGAATTTTGTGGACATTCCCTGTTGCTGCAGGGCAAATGCAGATACTCTGTCAGAGAGAGACTTCATCCTGACAGTGACAGGAGAGCTTAAACATACTGTCAGCTTTAAAATAATCACATGGACTATTATTTTCTTTCAGAAAGTTAAACTGAAATTCTCAGATTTCTGTTCCCCAGAAAATACAGACCCAACATCAACTGTGCAAAGTACAAAGATTAAATATGTGATGAAATTTCATTAAATATTATGCACATACTTTTGATTCAGGTCTGTGAAAAATGGTGAGAGACAAAAGAGGAAGGAGACATAAGGCAACATATAACAGAACAACGAAGAAAAAAATTAATGTCTGCTCTGAGCCCACATCCATCCTGCAAATCTCAGAAAGCCTGTTTTCTAGAATATACAAGCACTATGCACACACTAAAAAAGAGGAACAATGTAGTTTCCATTTTCTAATCCATCACTTCAGTGTCCCTTTCTGCTACTGCAAGTGTTGGTAAATGTTACAGTGTGTATCTTACGCTTAATTTTAATCTCTTCTTGATGTATCTCCTCTGTTTTGATGAATCCTGCAAACTCTGCTTGAAGCATATCCAGTGCTAAAGGTATGATGTCCTGAAGGTATCTGAGAATGCTTCAAGAAGAATATGTCTGAATGTTAGAGAATTCTAAGGAGAGTTATTTCAAGGGTAAGCTGTGTCTATCCAGATATGTTAATGAAGCAACTGTCTACTGGCTGGAGACCTCATTCCTAGAAATCCATATGTCAACATGAAAATATTCCTGCCTGTATGCTGATAAACTTCTTAGGACCTGAGAAAAAATACACTTTCAGGCAAAACAGATGAGAACACAAGTGATGCTGCTGATAGTCTTTTAAACTGTCCAATAAATTATCTTGCAAACTGTCCACTAACATGTTGCATTTTCTTGGGGTATACCTAAGCAAAAGTGAAACTAAGCCAACTGCAAGAATTGTCAAGAGAAGAAGGGAGCATAAGAATGAAAGAGCATCACTTTGCAGCCGAATATACAGCATATTGGCCTCCTCTAACAAATAATTATTCTTTTATGACCTGTCTTTCACTAGTGATCTGGAAGGAAATATTACCTTTCTAATACTGGATCTGAGAAAATGAAGACCAAGTCCATGAAGACATACTTCAGTTTTCAGAATGGTACAAGCAGTAAGTAACTTTAGGCAGTAAGTTGAAGGTGGATGGGTGAATATTGACACAAATATTATGTTTTATGTATCAAAGAGGTTGGAGTAGCGCATTCAGTTCTGGAATCCTTGGTATGAGAATGACATGGACATATTAGAGAGAGTCTGGAGATGAGCCACAAAATGATCAGCAGGATGGAACACCTGTCTTCTGAGCAGAGATGGACAGAGGGATGTTTAGCATGGAGAATGAAGGTATGTGAAGACCATACTGCAGCCTTTCAGTACTTCAGAGGGCCTTACAAGAAGGAAGGCAAAAGAGTAAACCACAACAGTTAAAGATTTCAAACTAAAAGCGGGTATATTCAGGCTTGATATAAAGAAGAAATTTTTCTCTTATGAGATTGGTGAAACACTGGAAAACATTTCCCAGAGTGGGCAGCTGTGTGTGGGACTTAGTTGCCAGCTGAGCTTAAACCATGACATCATGTTAGGTTTGAAGTTAGACTTTATGATCTTAAGTTCTTTTATTTAGATGTTTCCACAATTCTATGTTCCGGTAAAAATGAGGACTCAATCAAACTTCTCAGCTGTTGATTCCACTATTTTCATGCAGGAAAATTCAGTCCATTTAGAAGAAAGGACTGCTGTTCTTTCAGTATGTTCTTGCATAAAGTTTCAGGAAATACAAAGACTATAATTTTCAACACTGAGTTTTGGTCTCTGCTTAGAATGACAAGCATGTTGTATTGTGATTTATGCCCCCTCCAAATATATATTCATGACCACCCCATAGCATTTTAAGCCTCCTTTTTTTATTTGGAATGATAGAAGTGTGAATATAAGTGAATAGGGAGAAGGATATGAGACAGAGAGGATATATCAGTTCCATATAGAGGCAAGTGGAAGAATTGCTGCTAAGTGACAGTTTCAGAGCTATAAGGGTTAGCTGGGGACCTAAAAGCAAATGGGCATCTGCCATTCACTGACTGGAACAATACTGTTCTTTGGAGTTACAGTTTGAAATTGGCTGTAAGAATATCAGAGTACAGGCATCAGGTATTACATCCTGCTTGCTACAAGAACACATATTTTCCTGGCATAAAATCACACGCCATCAGAAAGTTCAGCCATTGAGTAGTTGTGTATCTGATTTAACTTGAGAACAGTTAAAAGCTCATTCAGAACATTAACGTGACTACAGCATTTATCTGTTCTAGGAAGAATTCCAAGAGTATTCATGAGCACTGGAAAATCACAGACAGAAATTTCATACACATTCTATGCTAAGCCAGAAAACTAGAGAATGCAAGATGCCATACAGGTCTGTGAGATACTGCAATCTCACTTCTGACTTTATTAACATGCTTATTTATTTTTACTGACTTACATATTTTTGTTACTGAAGATGAAATCCCCATTTTGAAATAACCATGCAATAAGACAGCTAAGTCTTCATATTTGAGGTTGTTTGGATTTTTTAATCGGTTGTATTTTATTTAATGCATGCAACATAATAAAATTCTGCTTTTTTATTTTTTTTTATTCTAGAGTTCTGGAATATACATTAATTTGTTGTGGGTTTTTATTCCTTCATAGCTACACTGTGTCTGTTGATTTTCCAAAAGTGCCCTTTCAAACAATTTGAAACATGACTACATAGATATTTATGACAAACTGATGATATTTTTACAATCTCTTCTGGAGAGAGATAAATTATATCCACCAGACCTTTGCTGAATTAGTTATGTTATTTTTGTGGTTACAGAGTAGGTATATCAGTTTTGGCCAGATTTGGGCTGAAACTTCTATTTTATTAAGCTGGATTAATTAGACTTTTTCTTTCTTTCTTTTTCATGTCTAAGTTACTGCATGTAAAATTCTGGAAAGAGGAGAAATAGAAAATTGTAACAATTACCTTTCATTGTGAAATTAATTCTAAATAATGTTCTTTTTGTGTTCACATTTATCATAGATACCCTGAAGCCATGGAGGCTTCAAAGGAAAAAACCTAAATCAGGTGAACCTAAAATACTTGGGGCCTTTGGACACTGCTCCTACACAGAGTGAATTAACTCTGTGCAGTCCGCAAAATGAATCTGGGACTTCAAAAACATCCAAAGCCAGTGCACTCTGAGCAAGTGAAGGTAGTGTCACTGACCAATAAGCCCAGGAATTAGATTTTACTTTCTTGATCCTTGAGGAAACGCTCACCAGTTGTATAACATCACTAAATAAGAGTAATAATGAAATGTGCACAAAAATCAGTTGTATCAGATAGAACTTTGTGGGTATGCAAAAACAAGTTTCTGATGGATTGAAAATAGAATGCACTACATCTTGTTCAATTTAAAATGTAACAATATAGAGTTATTCCATAATCATGTATTAAATGTTTTTACACATCTTCTGAACATGTCAAGGCCTTTTTCTTCCATCAGAAGTTCAGGGTTATGTACAATTCCTGTTACTCTTGAGGAATTATGAACCTCCAAAATTTCTATATTAATGCTGTGGAAAGAAGATAAACAGATTCACACAAAAGGGAAATTGTATTGCATGTGAAAAATACCTTATAGACTACTGTAACTCATTATGTTGTTTGTGAATATAAAGTATCCCAGTACACAGAGAATGAGAGAGGCCTCAGCAACTAAGGAGAAAAAAAAATGCTTACAAAGCATTTTGCATTTCTACAGAAAGTTGACTTTTAGCCTTCAGAACTGTGTTTCATACTTCCACATCAAATCCACAATCAACTGCGGTTCAATCATACTTTTCCAGATTTAAAGGATCTCAACTTGCACTGCAAGTACACTGATATAAATATTGATACATTATTTTGGATATTTAGCAATATTTACTAAAAACAATTTATAGTGAATATTGGCTAAGATTTTGCTGTGAAAGGGGGCTAGGTTTTGTGTTATCTAGACTCCATAGCTCTGCATCAAGGACAAAATTCAGGTGATTCGACACTTTGACCTGAATGAATTTGATTTCAGCGGAAAGGTAACACCACAATGTACAGCAAATTCAAGTCAAAAGAACATAAGGATTTGAAAATCCAGCATTAATGGATTTTAATATAATGGGAAGTTAAGTATTTTTAAAGAAGACACATGAGTTTTTAGAATTTATTTCTGGGCTTTTTTCACTCTGGTAAAGCTGAGCTGAAAGAATGTAAAATGCCTTGGGTGATTTTGATAGAAATTCTATAATGCATGGCAAATGTACTGAGGGGAAGTGGTGAATATTTAAGAAATACTTGAACAGGCTGCAATTGAAATCCATTCCTGTTTAAATTTAACCAGCATAAAGGTTGCAAAAGGCTAACATGATTAAGTAAGGTGATATAAAGAGCAGTTGAAGTAAGAAGTGCGGGATGTTAAAAATATATACACGTGGCATAGTAAAGAACACAATCTAAAAAAAAAATATGCAGAAGAAAGTTAAACCAACAACTGCAGGAAAAAAATGGAATACTGAAAGCTGAATTACCCTAATGCTGAAATAAACAAAGGCCGCTTCAAATACAGTGGCAATAGAGAGTTGGAAAAAGAGAAAATTGCCCTTCTAAGAAAATTACAGGATAATTTTGAGATTGGAAATGTAAGATTAATCAGTAATCTTATTTTTAGCTTGGTTTCCTGAGAAATATGTTTCACATGACAATTCTGTCTGTCAGTACTTTTCAGTAACTTTTGAAGAATTAACAGTTTCAGCTATATTTGACAGTGAAAAGGAGGACTTTTAAAACACCTGCATGTGTTGCGTTAGTTGGCAACAGCTGCTGCTGAAATGGAAAGGCTATGATGTGCACTGACAGCTGCTGTTTTAACCAGATGCTTGTTGAGACTCCATGGACTACCTGGTTACTCTACAGACAAACCCAGGCTTCCATGAGCCATTTCTTACTAGCCAGGACACAGAGGATAGAGCTGACAGCGTTTTGGAAACAGCTGGGGCAGAGGCAGGGGTTGGGAGTGCTGCAGCAGAAGGGGAAGCAGGTCACAGCAAGGGTGTGTATTACAACATATGTATGGATGCAGGAGCAGATGGTGGAAGGTGGCTGCATCAGAGAGCTCTGCCTGGTTCCCTGTCAGAGGTTGGTGTTATGAACCAGAGAGATTATTCTGTGCTGAGGGGAGGGAAGAATTATCTTCCTTTCCTATATATTAAGAAAATTGAGAATAAGATCTGAGATGCTGGATCGTATTGTTTTTGGTTGTTGTGAATGTGTGACAGAAAAAATTTTCTCTGTGCTGTCTACTCAGACAGAAAGTGAAGAAAATCTGTATATTCATTAAGTGGTATTCTGGACAGTAAAGTTGGATTCTTAATTTTCTTTGGTCTCACATATTCTTCAGAAGAAACGCAAATCAAATAACAATCATCACAAAGTGTGGTTGCAACTTCCAATCACCTGTTTTGGATCCTAACAGAACAGCACCCAGCTATGTGTTTCTATCTAAACTGCAGGGTGCTCTATCTACATGCCCTGTTCTGCTCCTTCACACTGCTTTAAAGCTATTTAGTTCCTGACACTTTTATTTTTAGCTGAATAATTAATAACAAGAAAACTGACAACAGCACTTGAAAGGCTAAAATAGAGGGGGAAAAGTACAACAAAACCTGCTGGAATTCAAAATGCAAGGAATTTTCATAACATTGGGCCTATAAATCAAAGTTTAGATAAGAACACAGGATTTGACCTGAGGCCTTAGGAAAAGCTTCCAAGCTTAGGTGCTAGAGGTAAGAATGTAGATTAAAGCTTAAAACAGACATGTTAAGTAGAGAAAAGCTTAGCTATAGAGTTTAAGACATACAAAGAACAAGGGTAGCAGCAAAGGTGACAAGAAGTCTCAAAATAGGTCTGTGTGTCAGAATAGAATTGGCTAAGAAAGGTCACTATGTAATTAGATGAAATTTCTTAGTATTGGTTTAATGACGTAAATATCTCTATTGGCAATGTTTTATTGGTTAATAAATACTTAAAATACCTTGTAACCTTAAGTCTTGTGACTTCTAGCTATGCTCTTGTAAACACTTGTAACAAGAATTCTCACTTTCTGTAGACGATAAGAAAAAAACCCTGTACTTTCTAAAGCAACTAGAAGTTCCATCTCTCTGCCTCATTGGGAAAAAGAAAGAATCTCCATGGAACGTTGTACCGTGGGAGCAATAAACCCACAACTGTTTTAGAACTCTTTTAGTGCAGTATTTGTATTTCTTCTCTGATATGAAAGCTTGAATAATTGAAACTTAATATATTTTCTTATATTTTTTAATATTTTTATATATAATATAATATATTATATTTCCTTATATTTTCTTGAGTTGTTAAAAGAGAAACCAAACAAATCTTGCTTCTTACATAAGAAATTGGTGGTTTATTTTTTAAAAAGAACGCCTGTTTTTATTTCTGCCAAATGCTTTTGTTGTATTTTTTTATTTTTTAAGGAATTTATAGAAACTTGTTTGCATAGTTTGAATGTCTTAAGTTTAAATTTCTTCCTAATTGTTGTCTGTGTTGCAATTGTTTATGATGAAGGTTTTTAGAAACCTTTGGGATTTTTGGCCTAACTCTCCTGTTACCTGAGCTTAATGCTATTACTGTTGACTGAAACAACAGCTTCGCAAATCTACATTCAGTTAAGTCTCACTGTTCAATTTCCTCTAAGCAGATCAATTAAAGTTCTGTTTCTTTTTTTTTTCTTTTAATTATTTTTTGAGGTGTACCATTTTGGACTTCATGAAAGAAGGGTAAATTTAGGCAGCACACAGTTAGAAGATAACTTGGAATTGTACTTATCAGCTTGACATTTCACTCAATCTACCACCCAGATCAAAATCCTGTGCTAGTAAGAGTCATACACCTGCTTGTTCATGAATTATAATTATGCAGTTTAAATCACATTAAAAAACCTGAATGCCCTGTTGTCTTTGATTTTACACTGATCAGCTGGGTTATATTTTTGCTTCTGTACATAGCCTGGGCCATTCCTATTCATTGGCAAGGCTTAGAACTTATAACACATTCTGTGTACCTTATAGTGCATATATGGTAGATTTTACATTGAAAATGGAGTTTAGGGGTATTTTTAACACCACGTATTAAAGGCATTGTAGGAAAGTGACGTCTAGGTAGCATACTGTTTTTACATCCTCTCTTAACCATGTTGTTAGTATTCAATTTTTATATTTAATTCCATCTAACAAAATGATCAAGATAATTAAGTTGTTTAATGAAATGACCATGTTCTGGACTGCGAGAACAACAACAAAACAACTGCTGAGGAAAAGAACCCCTAACAGTAAAAATAAATAGCTTCTTTTACATTTCCTGATTCTTTGTTCCTTTGTGAATTTGTGATTCAATTTTCCTTTTTTTTTTTTTTTTTCAAGACAGGGAGTAATTATATGAATTGTCTCATTATATAAATTTTCTCAAATTTTCATCATTTCCTAGTTCTGCTCAGATGTAACCAATCTAATCTTTTCAGCCTGATGTATTTTTAATTCAATTGTATTTGGATCAAAGAAGCATATGAATAGCCCAAATGAGACACACCAAAGGTTATCTTGTCTTCATGAACTTCAGAGATAAAAATCTGTGTTTCATTTCAGGGAAGCAGTTAAGGAATCAATGCTCAAGGCAGTGCAAGAAAAGACAGTAGGATATTTCATTCAAGCAACCTCCTAGTCTCATGTAAATCAAATGTTTTAATGTGACAATTTAAATCCCTGTAATGTTACATTTACCTGTATATAAATAAGATCTTTAAGAAAACTGATTATTGCAATTTTTCTCTTGCAAGATGTTTTGAGCCATAATAATCTAAATGTCTGTCCTGAATGGTTCTCAGCTTTCTGTTATTTCATCTATGACCTACTTCTTAGTAATAGCTCTAATAATCTAAAAATATCCTCAGAGGTATAATGTTGAAACATCTCTTGGAAAACATTAACAGTTTTTCTATGAAGTTGATAAAATGGAAAATATCTTCTGAAAAAATGAAAAAGCAGTGTGACTTAAGAATGTTTAACTTTGTCATACCTTAAATTACGAAGCTAACTAACCAATTTTCCTGTTTTATATATGATATGTTTTATTTTATACCTTCAGGCTCATTTGTTCCAAAGGTTTAGAAAGTCCTTACACAAGTAGTAGATGGCATAACCATCTCAAAAGAAGAAACATCATGCTTCTGTTATTACACATTGCATTTAGAGTTCTTGTATTATATTTTACTATATTAAAATTCATTTTACTCTCAAGATCCACTACTTTAAATGTTTGCAATCATGAAATTATCTGGAGATTCTGGTTAGATGAAGGACCCCATCAGGTGAGATGGCAACAATAATAGTAAATGCTGTCTTGAAGAATATTGTTTCTGATAATTCATGTCATGATATTCAACCTGTCAGTTAGATTTTGAGAAATTCTAAACGTTAAATCTGAAAGTATTAAGCTCTATTTAAGTAAAATCGAGTATTTAATGCTCGAGATAATTTAAGGTCAGTAAAAAAAGGCATTCCTTCTGTACTGTAGTGATTTTTTTTTGCTATTTGTTAGCTGTTTACCCTCAAACAGAATATTGATTTGGTCTTACGTCCCATAACTATCTTTTAGATGAAGGCATTGTGCTTTATGTTTGCACTGCTTTTATGTGGCACTGTATGCATGAGGACGTTTTGTTTGCACAGGATTACCTGACAAGTTAACTGAGAACATCTATGCAGCAGATGAAGTTCAAGCAGCTTCATGTTAACTAAAAGCAGCTGGGGTTATTCACCTCTTTCATTCAATATTGGGAATAATAAAAACCAACAGAAACAAAGAAAAGGTACAGAGGCACAGTGTATTTATTTATTGCTAGTACTACAAGTCCTAGCACTGTTAAAAATTATATAGAAAATAAACTAAAATATTACTAAATCCATATAAATTACATTAAGTAAATAAAAAATAGTAATTTATGCTTCTAAATAGGTGTGTGCGATTAACTTGCAGCCTGGAATTTTGTAAATAAAATAATTATTATACCATCCAACTTACAAAAAACTTTGGAGATACATTTATATCCCATCAAGAATATTTCTGGCAGATTTTTATTTTCTTTAAGTAAACTTTGACTAATGATTTGATTTGCATAAGATTTCTGTTTCTATACTTTTCAGCAGACATTGGTTTTGTGAATTGTATGTCAACATGGATTTTTATCACTGCAAACAAAAGTAATTTTATTTCAAATTCCAGCACTTCAAATGAAAGCTGTAGCCACCTGAAATTAATACAGCCCATGGGAACATTTCTGTGTTCAACAGTCCTGATAGATTAAGGTCCTTTACAAAATTACATTGCCCACAATAAATGAAGATTTTCTTAAAGCATAACTTCAAAAGAGAAAGTAATTGTACTTTCATATATCTGAATAACACACAGAGACACTATCTACAGGAGTAATACATGATGATAAATTTTAAGTGTAACACACAAGATTTCCTCTATGAAAATCAAGTTATTTAAGACTTTTTTTTTTTTTGAGCATGAAACAAAGTCTAAGAGCTACTCAAAAGAAAATTTGATCCCCAGTAGTATTTTGGGAGGATGAATTTAGATTAAGTGGAAATACATATTTTTTACATCCTAAATATTTAATCAAAGGAGATTCTGGAGTACTAGTTTCTTCTCATATTTATTTAAAAAAAAAACAAACCCAAACCCAAAACATAAAATACTTACTATGGAAAAAAATCTGTGTAACAACCAAAGTAATTAAATATTTATTTACCTCCTAACCAAAACTTTTTGAGTGTAAATTTACTGCCTCAATTACATTTCACGCACAAAACATTGGCACTGTTTATGTATTCATTTACATATCTACTTATTCACTTATTTATTTTTCCTGAGATGGAGTAGAAGTTACTTCAATTTTTCTTCTGGAATCTTCATCAGCATAAAGATCAGCTATTCCAAAAAGAATCTCCAACCTAAAAACCCACAAAAAACAACAGAGTAGTTGGAATGTCTTGTACATTCCTAGTCTAATATAAATTACTCCTTTTGTAATATGGATTATATCATGTTGCCTCTTTTTATTTTTTTTTTCAGAAAGTACCCTACACCATTCCTTTCTTCTGATCTATGCAGAGAAGTAAATTTCAAAGGCAATATTAATCACACTGCTGTAAAAACTTTATTATTTGTTCTACATGCATTTGTATTCTGCTGAAGCCTTTGTTCTAATAATTCTATATTTAAATAATACCTCATAATGCATAGCAGCAAGGCCTGATATAGATTGCTCCACATCATGGTCTGACCAACAGGCTGGAGTTTAATCTCTCTCCCCCTCCCTCTATGCTCTTGGTATCTGTGACTACTAAAATGTTTTCTAAAGTGGATTTGTTTCAACATAAGGAATGTGAAAGGAATTCTACTTCTGAATTATCAATGGGCTTATACATCTTAGGGTACTCCCAGGAGGTAAGAGATGATATTTCCAATTTCTGCCTATAAATCCTACAGACATGGTATTTAAAGTTGTTTCCACTACCTCTCCTCTGAATGCTTTAAGAACAAGGCTGCATTGTATATTGACCTGAAACTCCACAGAATAGTTCTGTCAAGAGAAATTAGACCTCTTCTATGGTATAATATATCAAATCATAAAGAATTTTTATAATTATAAATATTTAGACAGATATTAAAGATTCAGCATCCCACTTTATTTAAGACATATTTCTGTATTTCTGCAAGGAGATGGAATGCTCACAATTATATTTCACGTGACATCATAGGATGCAAATTGTGTATTCATCATTGCAGACAGGGGATTCAGATATATTTCTCCCTCCTTATGAAAATACAGCTTGTGCCTGACAGACTTATTAACTTGCAGTTTAAATTCACAAATAAAATTGTAACTAGCATATCTATCAGTAATGAAATTATTTTTTCTTTTTTCTTTTTTCCTTTTTCCTTTTTATTAATTTCCCTTTCTCTTTGCATTTTTCTTTTGAGTCAAATAATCAGTTTTGCTAATCATTCTAATGATTATCTCACCTTTTCTTTAGTTGTGGAAATTTGGGTGCCTTCTCTGTCTCCCAGCATGTTTGTCAAATAGTACAAAAGTGGGAGGAGACTATTACTGCTTTGTGGAGAAGAAAGAAGGACCAGTAAAATGAAAAGAACTGAAAGAACAGCATTACAGAGATAAGAACTCTGTGAGGGTTAACTAATGTGTGAGTGAATATATTTACTTTCCGACCTTTAGAATTTATGAGAAGTGTGATTTTAAGATTTATGGAAAAAATACATCTAGAATTGTGACTTTAATTTTAAAAAAACCCAAACCTAAACACCATAACATTAAAAAAAGCCAAAGTTAGTGCTGGAATTTGTCATGCTTATCTCTGGAAATAATTGTGTGGATAAGCACTTTTCCCAAACTACGTTATGATGCATTTAGTCATTACATAATTGTCTCAGGTTAAATATAACTCATTGTTCCTATGTGTGATGTTACCCTAATTATTAACCATCAGCAAGACAAGTAATACAGTAATTAAACCTGGAAAGCTCAGTACTCTTACTATGAGATAACCATCTTACCTACCCCTCTCACTTTTGCCTTGCACATAGACTTGCCAATTTATTTTGCGCTTCTTCAAAGCATTTTGAAGCATCCACTACAACCATGTCAGAAGAAAATCACATATCACAAAGTTCAAAAACAAAGCAAGTATTCAGGAGAGAAAATGCAGCATACAAAAGACATAATTCTGTATCTTTCCTCCAGAAGTTCATAAAAATTTCTCTTACCTACCCTCACTCTGTCAAGGAAAATGTAAGTAGATAGATAGGTAAGCAGTTAGACATACAGACACAAGGAGAATAGGTTCTTTCAGCAAATCAGAAAAAGAGAGGAGAAAAAGGATAAGACATTAATACTATCTCCAAGAACAGCTGAGATAACTGTTAAAAGACACAAGTCTAACCACTGAGCACAGTTTGACAATAATGAATTAAAATTAGTTATTGTAACTTTTCCTATTATAGATACAGAATAAATTTTCATTCAGATAATTGCTTTTCCTCTGCTAACAGTGTTTTTTCTTGTTAATTTGTTTCTTTCCCTGGACTTTTATTCTTTCCATCTATTTCTTTGGTTTGTAGAAGCTGAGCCCATATTATTCCATAGTAGATAATTCAGTTAGGAAGAGATCTAAATCCTGGCAGAGATATCTCCAGATTTATTTGATACAGAAGATATTTACCTAAGGAAATATGCTGGATATTTCAATCATACAGAAATGTCAGAGCAAACACAGAAAATATGGGATTGGCAAACATACAGCACAAACAGGTCCACCTGTATTTATATCAACACACATGTTATGGTATAAAGTCAGTATCACAGAGCAGATGAAACTGGCAGGAACCTCTGAAGAACAATTAGTCTGAAACACTGCTCAAAGCAGGGAGATGCCTACAGCAGACTTCCCAGGATTATGTCCATTCACACTTTTAACACCTCCAAGGAGGAAGATTTCACAGCTTCTCTGGGCAACTTGTGCCAGTGCTGTCACTCACAGAGTAAAATAGGGCTTCCCGATCTTCAGAGGGAACCACAGGGGTATGTTGCTTGCTCATGCTCAACTTGCTGCCCACTAGGACCTCAGGTCATTTTTCTGCCTAGCTGCTTTCCATCTGGGTAGCCCCCAGACTCTGATGGTGTCAGCTTGTTCCTTTCCAGGTGCAGGATTTTTCACATCTCCTCACTGAGCTGCATCAGGTTCCTGTCAGCTCAAGTCTCCTTTGGGCGTATGAGCTGCTCCCAGTTTTGTATCATCTACAAAATCCTTGAGAGTGCGCTCTGTGCTGTCATTCAGATCATTAATGAAAATGTTAACAGTACTGCGCTCAGGGACTGATCACTAGGGTACTAGGGATTTTGTGTTGCTGATCACAGCTGCCTGAGACAGGCTGTTCAGCCAGATTTTAGCTCACCTCACTGTCTAGACTGCACTTCATTGCTTTGCTACTGAAAATATATAATGTAAAAATATGACTGTAAAAATGTAGCATAGGTTATTTATTCTGTTAGTTGCTTTTACACCCCTATCTTCCTATCTCCACCATATTTTCAAGGCTGTATAAATGAAGCTGCAATTTTCCCTCATTTTTATGATATATGAAGGAGGATGTAAATCAAATAAACCAGCAGTTCGTGGTTTTTTTAAAAGGAATCATAGAAATAAGATTCTTGCTTCTTATGTATTTGTTCTGCTGGAGTAAGTATATTCTGCCAAAAAAAAATTAATTGTGTTCAGCAAAATTTTTGAGGATAAAATATAGCTTCAGATCCTGTTACACCAAAGTTAAAAAATATATCAACACACACCCCTCCAAACACAAGAAAACCACAGTATTTTTAACATTCTTTCAATATGTAACATCTTTTCTTGGACCCATTTGAGTGTTTTACCTAAGACAAAATACACAAGAGTCAAAAAAAGGAAAACATAACAATAAAAACCAACATCATCAACAACAGAAAATCACCACCTGCATCAAAATCAATTAATTCTGAAACCTGAAAGTTATCCACTTGAGGTGAAAAAAACAAGTAAAATGCACTAAATAAAGTGTTGTGTATGTATATATGCAAGTATGGAAGACAAATAACATATACTTTTGATCAATTTAGTGCTTAGGAAAAGTGTCCTTAAGACTCTTAAAGGACTTAAGAGACCTTTAGCAGAATGGAGAGACCCCCACCTTGCTACAACTGCTTTACAATTCACTGTGGAGAACAATTAGGGCCCCCAGTACTCCTTTGCTGCAGGCTAAACACACCCAACTCCCTCAGCTGTTTCTAGCAGGACTTGTGCTCTAGCCATTTCCCCAGCTCTGTTTCCTTCTCTGGAAAAACCCCAGCACCTCAAAAAAATATTTCCACTTAGAGGTCACTCCTCTAAGTCAGTAGTCCAAGCTGGGTTGAAAATTTTCTTCTAAAATGACCAGATCGTCATTAACTGTAATTGTCTGGGGGTTTTTTTCCATTCTAAAATGAAAATTGCCTTCTTCTTCAAAGTATTTCTCTTTAGGGAATATTCTACACTTTTCACATGTCCTGTTAGCTCAGCCATATGCCATTCTGCCATTCTTTCATGTGATCATTAACTCATGGTGTCCTTTGGAGTACCATATTTGTATACTTGCTGTGATATCACAGACTGAATATTTGTTAAATGGAGGAATGCCTGCAGCTAAGCACAAGTGAAACTTCTGTATATGACTCAAAATCAGCATCTGAGCTATCATGGATTCCTCTGGAGCTTTAACAGTCATAGATGTTTCATGTTTTTCTGACTTTTGAGTGCTATCTTATAATTTATAGCAGCCAGATATAAATGAAACATTTGAGGTCAAACATCCTATCAATAATTTTGCATTGTAAACATCTGCTCATGCAAACATCAGGAGTTACAACTTATGTGTTCACACTTAGTGAAAGAAGTGATTACAACCAGATGGACCTTTGAAAGTTTGGGGGAATCTCTATAATAAGTGAGAATGCTGGTGGATGGTGATTTTCCTTCTGCTGATCATAGAGATAGCACATTAAAGTTCTCAAACACCTGCTATTTGTGTCACGGGTTTCAAAATAGCTGAGAAAATGAGCAAAATTTTTATGACTTCATTATGAGTAGTTCTTTACAAAATACAATTTGATATGATTTTAATTTTCCAGCAAAGTGAAGTTTCCTAGCAAGTTTCAATTCAAATTTTTGAACACCAGTTCAACACCAGTATGGGGACTAATTTTCTTATATATTTGTGTGTATATATGTACATATATATTTCAGTTTACAACTGAAAATTCTGTTTTGTCAGCATTGCCAAATACAAGAATATTGTTTAGCTCCTTCAGATGGAAAACAATTAGGGTACTAATGACTACTTTGACATGTGACACATATATATCCACTTGAGCCATTAAGCAGTGTTTTAGGCTAAAAAAATCTGATTTGGTTGTATTCTGGCTTGTTTATTTCATTCAATTTGATAATTCAATATGATAGCTAGAGATAAAAGTTATGTGGAACCTGATGTGCAGTAGTTTTGTCAGTATGATGAAGTTGGTAGAAAAGAAACTTAGAGTACTGTTTATTTAGCTGCACAGGGTACAAATTTTATTTATTTATTTGTCTATCTATTAAATAAACACATATTTAATCTCTGTAGATTTGCTGACCTTTCTTGAAGACATTTTGGTAAGACAGTGGATTATTGTTTCATAAAACACAATTTCAAAAAGATCATATGAGCTGCGATATCCAAATACAAGTTTTTGATGCACAACTTTCATGCATATTTAAATCATATAACAGCAAACATATTATTCTTCAGAATAAGGAAAGGCCCTACTCCATATAAACATGCAAGGTTATCTCTGGATGATGCTTTGAATTATAAAAACAGGTGATGCTCTGAACTAAGCAAAAATTTCTCCATGCCAGCTTGAAAAAACAAACAAAATTTAAAAACCCACATCTTTATATAGTAGGAAACAATACTTAATACCACATGTTCATCACAATGGCAAAGGAACAGGAAAGAGGCACTTAGGGACAATGAAGAAAAAAAAGGCAGATAGGTTTAGAGGTATTTCAGGGCTTTAATTCAGAAGATATATTACTAAATTTCAATGTAAATTCTTCTCTAGTAGTAGAATCTTTTAATCATATGTCATACATAATAGAGGAAGGGCCAGAATTTTAGTAGCTAAAAAATGTTGGAATTAAAAATGTTGAAGATGCTTCACATCTGAACTCTAACGTAGGAAGTCAAGCCTGATACAATGATTGGTGAAATGTACTGCTAGGCTGAGGTTATTTTTTTTAACTCACAGGAGTTATTACTTCTCCATAAAAAGGAGCTAATAATCTTTAACCTTAAATTCCTTTCCTGTATTTCTCTTCTTCCATCACTGGGAAGATAGATGACAATGTTAAGTCTTCTGCATTCTTTTGTGCTATATTGTGCTCAGATGCTTGATAAGTTTTGCTTTTGATGCAATGTTCACTAATAATGAAGATAAAATTGTGTTCAAACTTGTGTTTCAGAGGTCAAAGACTAGAACTTTCCCTTCTAACTACTCAATCCATTGTTTTTCTATCACTGGAATAACACTGCCTGCCCTATTAGGTTACAGAATTTTTAGGCAATCTCTGTAGAAAGCACGACCTTAAAAGGTTATGGGCTCTCAATCAGAAGAATAACAGTGTATTTTTGAGGACCATTGATAAAGCCTAGCATAGACTGAAAATTCTAGTTTTAATAGTATCTAAAAAACTGTAGGACAGCCCCAAGCATTGGATTGAAAAGTGCAAAACTGGCAGCAGTTTCTAAAAAAACATACAAAGAAACAAACAAAAAGAAACCAAACAACCCACCAACAAAAAAAAACCTAAAAACTTTTTTAGATAATGTTTTCATGGATCACTGTAGATCACTGTAAGCTTGATGTGATAATGTGACCAAACCTGTGAAGAGAATATTTGTATATTTGTTCTGCTCTACTATAAGGACACACAACAAACCTCATTAGATAAGTTTTTTGTATTTCCATCATTAAAGTAACTAGTTATATTTTCCAAAGGTTACATTTAGGCAACATAATTTTCCAAGAAAGAAGTTTACCACATAAAATCTTAACTTCAAAGAAACAAAGATGAAAAGAAAATCTTAGTGCTAGGATTATGAGGCTGGCAATTACTAGGAAGAATGAAGCGCAGAGACATTATAAAATGATCGCAATGTTTAGGCTTGGATTTTTGGGGTAATTCTAATTTGAACAAATTTCTTCTGCAATGCTTAAGTATTTTACCTCAGCTCACTTCTAGATGAATAATTTTACACATTTAAAAGAGAATGACTCAGAAAGGGAGATATATTTTGCCTTGTAGAATGTCAGAAACTTTTTTCTGCATAGGAAGTACTATGATTTCCTTGATGAATCTTCCTTAGAAAGTAGTTTTAAATAATTTTATAAAAATTCAATTTTTTATGAAACTGTAAAACTGAATTACTAAAGAGTACAGTTAAAGAATTATCTGCTATGAGTCATTGAAATGTTTAATACTGAAGTTTACTTTTACAAGGAAATTTAACATTTGATTACCTGGAAATTTGTCCTTCTTATTCATTTAAGGAATTATTATTACTAATAATAAGATTTTTGTATTCTAAAACATTTTGACTTTCTTAAGGGCCTTGATTTTTCCTGACAGATTAAAAAAAACCAAAAAAAACAACAGCAACAAAAAACCAAACACATACCAAAAATCAAAACAAAACCAACCAATTAACTAAAACAAAACAAAACAAAATAAAAAAACAACAAAAACAAATAAACAAAACAAAAAACCCTACCCAAACCAAAACCAAATAAAAACCCCTCTTTGGTGTGAATTAAAATCTGCCTGTTTATGGAAAACATGACTACACAATTATATGCTGTCTAGCACTGGGTTAAGGATGGGTAACTCTTCATGAAAAGTTTAGATATAGTTTTAATACCTATGTAAAAGTTATATATGTACTATATATACATATATATATATATAAATATATACACATGTATTTATATTGTTTTCATTACAATATCACAAAGTCTAATTCAATAAAACTTACAAGAGAGATCACTTCAAAAAACCAAAAGATTAAAAAACCTCCATGCATACGCTTTTCAATGGAGAAAATTCAGATGAATATTTTGCATTATCTAAAATAGTGACATTTTTATACATTGCTTTATAAAATGATCTTATATAATTCAATGGCTTGCTGATGAAAATTGTTACTGAATCCAGTTTCATGAGATGGCATGCATTTAGCTACTTTCCACTTTTTAACTAAAAGCAATCACACACTGCTGGAATGTTCACACAAAAACTCCCTGAGCACAGTTTAAAATTATTTTTCTTGGTTAAATATAAATAAAAATCCGTTCAAGATTAGTAAATTACAAAACCTATAGCTGAGGGGCTTGTAATAACAATGCATCTTAACAGGAAATAAACACCAGTTTTTGTCAAGATTATTTTCATGCAAAGTTGGTAACATCATATATGCCTCCATTGTATTTTAAATTGTTCAACTAACATAAACAAAATAATTCCCAATACAAAGAATTTTCCTGGAGGAGACACTGCTTAGAAATCTGGGAAGAGAGATGACACACAGTGTAATTGGCATTTCACTATACCTCAGTGATTACAGCACAGGAAGAGGGATAATAAGTGGGATTTGCTTCCTGCAGGTCTATTGAGAAAATGAAATAAAAATACATCCATATTTATCCCTTCCTGCCACTGAGGGTGTAAATTATGACGCGGGGGAAAGAAAGGAGAAAAATACTTTTCTATAACCTGTGGATTTTGTATTCTTCTTCATCCGTTCAACCATTGCACTACATCATAGGATAATCTTGCATGATAGAAGCTCAGTTTTTCCTTTACTTATCTGTGATATTTGCTGTACTGGCTTCTGGGACAGGATGGCTCTAACCAATAGCCAAAGTGGAAATCAGAAGGCATACTCTTTTTCTACAGGTCTCATCAGGCCTGTACCAAAAAGTCATTCTCAGTTTCACAAAGTTTTATGCAGGTACATCTGAGCTAAGAGGAGTAAGAATAGACTTGGGAGGTAATCAAGAACCTGTGGCTGTTATCTTGTGAAGAATACAAGATTCAGTTTGGGAAGTCAGGATTTTTGTAGAATTTTTGAAATTGAAAAAAATGTGTCTAAAGTAATTCAATTTATGAACCTTCCTTGTAAGTTTTGTCTGTGCTTTCGGAAAGAGCCAATGAGTTTAAATGATATAGCCCTGGAATATAGCCCTGAATCATGCTGTGCAGTATCTCTGCAAGAAATTATATCTCAACTCTCCAGTACTACCGCCTAACATTACACAATGAACATTAAATGTGCTGGTTTTAATCTCTCACTTCTCTCCTCCATAGATTTCCATCCACAGTCAAGTTCTGATGTATACACCTAGCGTTTTCTCAGGCCTCTTATGTTGCTAAGTTGTCAGGATGAGCGGTGAGAAATTCTGAAGACCTGTGCAAGATAAGGCCAGCAATACTGTAGGCAGAGGTAAGACCGCTGAAAGAGGGGTAATTGGAAATTCAAGCATTCAGGAGGAAGATCATTGATCTGATGATTTAGAAAATCCAAAAACATGAGATGTCAACAGATCAACCAGCAACATCAAACATGTTGAGGAGCAATGGGATCTGTCCCCTGCCCATTCCAGCTGAAAGCTGCCTTGCCATCAGATGTTCAGTGGCAGTGTTGGCCATGTTGATACATAGCCCAGTAGTTTGTTCCTCCTTACCATCTCTTGAACCCAAGTTGTTAGTTGGTTTATACTTCTGAGTTTATAAACTCTATTGGCTCTTGGCAAAAGCTGCATTAGCAAAGTAACCTGGAGACGGATGGATGTGTGGTTGACATCTCTGCCGTTTGCTCAATTTTAAGAACTGAAGTCAGGTCCATAAGTCGATCCCTCTGCCCATGCTTTATACACACACATATGCTCTAAATACTTCTGGAATCAAGCTCTAAACTGGCCTCTAACTCCCAAAATACTTCAACAATTTTATCCTGTATGTAGTAGCCTTAAAAATACAGTTAATGTTTCCATTACTCAGTAAAAATTACATCAGTATGTAAACAGGATAGATGCTGTGTCCTCCACATTTCCAGAGTTTTGCATTCCAGTTTCCAAATGCCTTCAGTTAGACAAAATAAGTGTGGCAATAATTCAGCAACAAGCTGACAAAAAAAATGAATTATTTTACCAATTTTTTGTGCTTCTATGAACCTGGTAGAAAAGTTAATTAAAATTGTAAAGCAACAGTTAAGAATTTCTGGTAACTATAATAGATAATTTTAATATATTTTTCTTAAAAAATATTTGTGTATGGCCAAATTAATGAGAAAAAAAAATCTAAATATTCTGTGGGGGTTTTTTTAAAGCATGATTGAATGGGTCATAAAATATAGTGGACGAAACCAGATATGAGATTCTAGTCGTTATTTTTTTTCAAATAGTCACAGTAGGCTAAACATATATTGAAATACTTTACTCGAATGTGGATGTCTATGGTTACTAAATCAGAGTATAATAAATTTATTTTATAGTTTCAATAGCAGGGACAGATAGCTTAAAATAGAACACAGGTCCTAGTTACTTTTTATCCTTGTGCTGGTTTTGGCAGACATAGGGCTAATTTTATGCACAGAGGTTAGTACAGGCCTGTGTTTTGGATTTGTGCTGGAAAGAGTGTTGATAACACAAGAATGTTTGCTGAGAAGGGATTGCATAGAACCAAGTCCTTTTCTGCTTCTTACCCCAGCTGTGAGCAGGCTGGAAGGGGGACACAACCAGGACCACAGACCCCAAGTGACCACAGGGATATTCCAGATTGTGTGCTTCGTGGCTTGCATATAAAATTGTGGTGAGAAGAAGTAAGTGGTGGGCAATTGGAGTGATGGGGTTTGTCTTCCCAAATCACCATTATGTGTGCTGGGGGTGTTCTGTTCTGTGGCGGATGGCTGAACACCTGCCCAACCATGGAAAGTTTCATTCCTTTCATTTGATTCATTCCTTGTTTTACTTTGCTTGTGTGGTTTTTACTTTGCCTATTGAACTGGTTTTTTTTTCTCAACACATGAGTTTTCTCATTTTAACCCTTTTGATTATCTCTGATCCCACTGGGTGGGGGAAATCAGTGGGTGGCTGTGTGGGGCTTAGTTTCAGGCTAGGATTAATCATGACAAATCAGTTTTTCAAGAATTAGAAATATATTACTAAGAAAGAAAAGGTAAGAAAAGAGAAAAGGAAAGGAAAGTTTAGGAAAGGAAATTTAGGAAAGGAAAGTTTAGGAAAGGAAAGTTTAGGAAAGTTTAGGAAAGTTAAAGAAAGTTCAGGAAAGGTAAGTTCAGGAAAGGAAAGTTAAGGAAAGGAAAGTTCAGGAAAGGAAAGTTCAGGAAAGGAAAGGAAAGGAAAGGAAAGTTAAGGAAAGTTTCAGGAAAGGAAAGTTTCAGGAAAGTTTCAGGAAAGGAAAGTTTCGAGAAAGGAAAGTTTCAGGAAAGGAAAGTTTCAGGAAAGTTTCAGGAAAGGAAAGTTTCAGGAAAGGAAAGTTTCAGGAAAGTTTCAGGAAAGTTTCAGGAAAGTTTCAGGAAAGGAAAGTTTCAGGAAAGGAAAGTTTCAGGAAAGTTTCAGGAAAGTTTCAGGAAAGGAAAGTTTCAGGAAAGGAAAGTTTCAGGAAAGGAAAGTTTCAGGAAAGTTTCAGGAAAGGAAAGTTTCAGGAAAGGAAAGTTTCAGGAAAGGAAAGTTTCAGGAAAGGAAAGTTTCGAGAAAGGAAAGTTTCAGGAAAGGAAAGTTTCAGGAAAGTTTCAGGAAAGGAAAGTTTCAGGAAAGGAAAGTTTCAGGAAAGTTTCAGGAAAGGAAAGTTTCGAGAAAGGAAAGTTTCAGGAAAGTTTCAGGAAAGGAAAGTTTCAGGAAAGGAAAGTTTCAGGAAAGTTTCAGGAAAGGAAAGTTTCAGGAAAGGAAAGTTTCAGGAAAGGAAAGTTTCAGGAAAGTTTCAGGAAAGGAAAGTTTCGAGAAAGGAAAGTTTCAGGAAAGTTTCAGGAAAGGAAAGTTTCGAGAAAGGAAAGTTTCAGGAAAGGAAAGTTTCAGGAAAGTTTCAGGAAAGTTTCAGGAAAGGAAAGTTTCAGGAAAGGAAAGTTTCAGGAAAGTTTCAGGAAAGTTTCAGGAAAGGAAAGTTTCAGGAAAGTTTCAGGAAAAATTTCAGGAAAGGAAAGTTTCAGGAAAGTTTCAGGAAAGTTTCAGGAAAGGAAAGTTTCAGGAAAGGAAAGTTTCAGGAAAGTTTCAGGAAAGTTTCAGGAAAGTTTCAGGAAAGTTTCAGGAAAGGAAAGTTTCAGGAAAGGAAAGTTTCAGGAAAGGAAAGTTTCAGGAAAGGAAAGTTTCAGGAAAGGAAAGGTTCAGGAAAGGAAAGTTTCAGGAAAGTTTCAGGAAAGGAAAGTTTCAGGAAAGGAAAGTTTCAGGAAAGTTTCAGGAAAGTTTCAGGAAAGTTTCAGGAAAGGAAAGTTTCAGGAAAGGAAAGTTTCAGGAAAGGAAAGTTTCAGGAAAGTTTCAGGAAAGTTTCAGGAAAGGAAAGTTTCAGGAAAGGAAAGTTTCAGGAAAGTTTCAGGAAAGTTTCAGCAAAGTTTCAGCAAAGTTTCAGCAAAGTTTCAGCAAAGTTTCAGCAAAGTTTCAGCAAAGTTTCAGGAAAGTTTCAGGAAAGTTTCAGCAAAGTTTCAGGAAAGTTTCAGGAAAGTTTCAGGAAGGTTTCAGGAAAGTTTCAGGAAAGTTTCAGGAAAGTTTCAGGAAAGGAAAGGAAAGGAAAGTTTCAGGAAAGGAAAGGAAAGTTTCAGGAAAGGAAAGGAAAGTTTCAGGAAAGGAAAGGAAAGGAAAGGAAAGGAAAGGAAAGGAAAGGAAAGGAAAGGAAAGGAAAGGAAAGGAAAGGAAAGGAAAGGAAAGGAAAGTTTCCGGAAAGGAAAGTTTCAGGAAAGGAAAGTTTCAGGAAAGTTTCAGGAAAATTTCAGGAAAGTTTCAGGAAAGGAAAGGAAAGGAAAGGAAAGGAAAGGAAAGTTTCCGGAAAGGAAAGTTTCAGGAAAGGAAAGTTTCAGGAAAGTTTCAGGAAAGGAAAGTTTCAGGAAAGTTTCAGGAAAGTTTCAGGAAAGTTTCAGGAAAGGAAAGTTTCAGGAAAGGAAAGTTTCACGAAAGGAAAGTTTCAGGAAAGTTTCAGGAAAGTTTCAGGAAAGGAAAGTTTCAGGAAAGGAAAGTTTCAGGAAAGGAAAGTTTCAGGAAAGTTTCAGGAAAGTTTCAGGAAAGTTTCAGGAAAGGAAAGTTTCAGGAAAGTTTCAGGAAAGTTTCAGGAAAGTTTCAGGAAAGTTTCAGGAAAGTTTCAGGAAAGGAAAGTTTCAGGAAAGGAAAGTTTCAGGAAAGGAAAGGAAAGGAAAGTTTCAGGAAAGGAAAGTTTCAGGAAAGGAAAGTTTCAGGAAAGGAAAGTTTCAGGAAAGGAAAGTTTCAGGAAAGTTTCAGGAAAGTTTCAGGAAAGTTTCAGGAAAGTTTCAGGAAAGGAAAGTTTCAGGAAAGGAAAGTTTCAGGAAAGGAAAGTTTCGAGAAAGGAAAGTTTCAGGAAAGGAAAGTTTCAGGAAAGTTTCAGGAAAGGAAAGTTTCAGGAAAGGAAAGTTTCAGGAAAGTTTCAGGAAAGGAAAGTTTCGAGAAAGGAAAGTTTCAGGAAAGTTTCAGGAAAGGAAAGTTTCAGGAAAGGAAAGTTTCAGGAAAGTTTCAGGAAAGGAAAGTTTCAGGAAAGGAAAGTTTCAGGAAAGGAAAGTTTCAGGAAAGTTTCAGGAAAGGAAAGTTTCGAGAAAGGAAAGTTTCAGGAAAGTTTCAGGAAAGGAAAGTTTCGAGAAAGGAAAGTTTCAGGAAAGGAAAGTTTCAGGAAAGTTTCAGGAAAGTTTCAGGAAAGGAAAGTTTCAGGAAAGGAAAGTTTCAGGAAAGTTTCAGGAAAGTTTCAGGAAAGGAAAGTTTCAGGAAAGTTTCAGGAAAAATTTCAGGAAAGGAAAGTTTCAGGAAAGTTTCAGGAAAGTTTCAGGAAAGGAAAGTTTCAGGAAAGGAAAGTTTCAGGAAAGTTTCAGGAAAGTTTCAGGAAAGTTTCAGGAAAGTTTCAGGAAAGGAAAGTTTCAGGAAAGGAAAGTTTCAGGAAAGGAAAGTTTCAGGAAAGGAAAGTTTCAGGAAAGGAAAGGTTCAGGAAAGGAAAGTTTCAGGAAAGTTTCAGGAAAGGAAAGTTTCAGGAAAGGAAAGTTTCAGGAAAGTTTCAGGAAAGTTTCAGGAAAGTTTCAGGAAAGGAAAGTTTCAGGAAAGGAAAGTTTCAGGAAAGGAAAGTTTCAGGAAAGTTTCAGGAAAGTTTCAGGAAAGGAAAGTTTCAGGAAAGGAAAGTTTCAGGAAAGTTTCAGGAAAGTTTCAGCAAAGTTTCAGCAAAGTTTCAGCAAAGTTTCAGCAAAGTTTCAGCAAAGTTTCAGGAAAGTTTCAGGAAAGTTTCAGCAAAGTTTCAGGAAAGTTTCAGGAAAGTTTCAGGAAGGTTTCAGGAAAGTTTCAGGAAAGTTTCAGGAAAGTTTCAGGAAAGGAAAGGAAAGGAAAGTTTCAGGAAAGGAAAGGAAAGTTTCAGGAAAGTTTCAGGAAAGTTTCAGGAAAAATTTCAGGAAAAATTTCAGGAAAGTTTCAGGAAAGGAAAGTTTCAGGAAAGGAAAGGAAAGGAAAGGAAAGTTTCAGGAAAGGAAAGGAAAGTTTCAGGAAAGGAAAGGAAAGGAAAGGAAAGGAAAGGAAAGGAAAGGAAAGGAAAGGAAAGGAAAGGAAAGGAAAGGAAAGGAAAGGAAAGGAAAGGAAAGGAAAGGAAAGGAAAGGAAAGGAAAGGAAAGGAAAGGAAAGGAAAGGAAAGGAAAGGAAAGGAAAGGAAAGTTTCCGGAAAGGAAAGTTTCAGGAAAGGAAAGTTTCAGGAAAGTTTCAGGAAAATTTCAGGAAAGTTTCAGGAAAGGAAAGGAAAGGAAAGGAAAGGAAAGGAAAGTTTCCGGAAAGGAAAGTTTCAGGAAAGGAAAGTTTCAGGAAAGTTTCAGGAAAGGAAAGTTTCAGGAAAGTTTCAGGAAAGTTTCAGGAAAGTTTCAGGAAAGGAAAGTTTCAGGAAAGGAAAGTTTCACGAAAGGAAAGTTTCAGGAAAGTTTCAGGAAAGTTTCAGGAAAGGAAAGTTTCAGGAAAGGAAAGTTTCAGGAAAGGAAAGTTTCAGGAAAGGAAAGTTTCAGGAAAGGAAAGGTTCAGGAAAGGAAAGTTTCAGGAAAGTTTCAGGAAAGGAAAGTTTCAGGAAAGGAAAGTTTCAGGAAAGTTTCAGGAAAGGAAAGTTTCAGGAAAGGAAAGTTTCAGGAAAGTTTCAGGAAAGTTTCAGGAAAGTTTCAGGAAAGTTTCAGGAAAGGAAAGTTTCAGGAAAGTTTCAGGAAAGGAAAGTTTCAGGAAAGTTTCAGGAAAGGAAAGTTTCAGGAAAGGAAAGGAAAGTTTCAGGAAAGTTTCAGGAAAGTTTCAGGAAAGTTTCAGGAAAGGAAAGTTTCAGGAAAGTTTCAGGAAAGTTTCAGGAAAGTTTCAGGAAAGTTTCAGGAAAGTTTCAGGAAAGGAAAGTTTCAGGAAAGGAAAGTTTCAGGAAAGGAAAGGAAAGGAAAGTTTCAGGAAAGGAAAGTTTCAGGAAAGGAAAGTTTCAGGAAAGGAAAGTTTCAGGAAAGGAAAGTTTCAGGAAAGTTTCAGGAAAGTTTCAGGAAAGTTTCAGGAAAGTTTCAGGAAAGGAAAGTTTCAGGAAAGGAAAGTTTCAGGAAAGGAAAGTTTCAGGAAAGGAAAGGAAAGGAAAGGAAAGTTTCAGGAAAGTTTCAGGAAAGTTTCAGGAAAGTTTCAGGAAAGTTTCAGGAAAGTTTCAGGAAAGTTTCAGGAAAGTTTCAGGAAAGTTTCAGGAAAGTTTCAGGAAAGTTTCAGGAAAGTTTCAGGAAAGGAAAGGAAAGGAAAGTTTCAGGAAAGGAAAGTTTCAGGAAAGGAAAGTTTCAGGAAAGGAAAGTTTCAGGAAAGGAAAGTTTCAGGAAAGGAAAGTTTCAGGAAAGGAAAGGAAAGGAAAGTTTCAGGAAAGTTTCAGGAAAGTTTCAGGAAAGGAAAGTTTCAGGAAAGTTTCAGGGAAAGTTTCAGGAAAGGAAAGGAAAGGAAAGGAAAGGAAAGTTTCAGGAAAGGAAAGGAAAGGAAAGTTTCAGGAAAGGAAAGTTTCAGGAAAGGAAAGTTTCAGGAAAGGAAAGGAAAGGAAAGGAAAGGAAAGGAAAGGAAAGGAAAGGAAAGGAAAGGAAAGGAAAGGAAAGGAAAGGAAAGGAAAGGAAAGGAAAGGAAAGGAAAGGAAAGGAAAGGAAAGGAAAGGAAAGGAAAGGAAAGGAAAGGAAAGGAAAGGAAAGGAAAGGAAAGGAAAGGAAAGGAAAGGAAAGGAAAGGAAAGGAAAGGAAAGGAAAGGAAAGGAAAGGAAAGGAAAGGAAAGGAAAGGAAAGGAAAGGAAAGGAAAGGAAAGGAAAGGAAAGGAAAGGAAAGGAAAGGAAAGGAAAGGAAAGGAAAGGAAACCCCCTCAAAACAAGAAAAAGTTAACACCAAAACCTATTAAATAATTATTTGTAATTATTTCTTCAGAAGGATACATTTAATTATATACTTCATTTTAAAGTGAAAGCAACTCTGGCAGTGGCAATAAATGTCTATCTAGTTTTAGAATATAATTAGAAACTATTTCTCTCTTTTTAGCCACAGAACAAAAGATTCCTTCAGAGAAAGAATCTAATTTCAGAGTTTCTGATTTTGTCACTGGGGCACCTTATGCCTCATCACTGAATGCTGATTTAGCTTAGGGAGCGTAAGCCAATTGTATTGACTATATCACTCAAGAACTTTACCTTCTGCACTTTGAACACCACTCACTATTTTATTATTTGTGTTTAGATAAGGTATAACTGGTAGGCAACTAACACCATGCAGTCAAGGAGACAAATCAGGGTTAAATAAATCTATCCTTGCAGAACTGAGGACTAACTTGTAAATATTAAAAAAAGAATCTAAAATGTAAAAGGTAGATTTTTGGAAAAACAAAGTCTTTCTACAGCAACTTTCTTAAGAATATAATTTATATTTCTAGTACCTCTTTGCCATTCTGAAATCTTCATTGATTACTCCACAGAAATATTTTGGAGGGGCTTCTTGCTCACAAAAGTTTGTCACTTTTGCTATAGGTTATTCCAGTATGAGGATATTCAGTCCAGCAATTCTGATGGAGATCGTAAACAAAAAGTTTTTTTTGTTATCACTTTTGCATTCATCTATAATTCTACTTCCTGTGCTATATTTCACAGAATAGATATAAAGTTAAATAACTCCAATATTAAATAAAAAACAGGTAAACAAATGCAAGATGCTGTTGTAATCCTGAAATACACAGGGGCTTGCAAAACTACCTAATATCTACCCCCTCCTCAGAATACGCCTTCACACAAATTCAGAAAAGATATTACAGTTAAGATCCAATTATAAGAGATGCCTCTGCTTGAATTAAGGTGCAAAACAGACCACCTGCCAAAGTCAGTAGCACAGATTTTATTTAACAGTAAACATGAAGGAGAGAGATAGAAAGAAATGGGAGAGTGGGGGTGAGGGAGGAAGAAAAAGAGAGAGAGAGAGAAGTAGAAAGACACCATCACCATATGTGTTCTGTGGCATCCTGATGATCCCTCTTCACCCAGGCCTTCTCATTGTTGGGGACATCCTCAAGTCATTCTTCTGGTGTACCACCTATATATACCAAATTCCAGGTATCCACAGGCACAAAGATGCCATTACCATAACATGTGATGACATGTGTGTAAGCAGTTTTTTTTCTTTCTCACAGTTTGCCATGGTGGGAGATTTTTTGTCTGCAGGATATCTGAACTTAGGCCCTCCAGCTGTGCCATCTGTGCTTATCTCAAGTTCCATTGTGGTGGCTTATTTTATAGCAAATTCCTTCTGTGGCCTTGGATATCTTGGGGTTTTCCCTTTCCCTCCCCTCCCCCCTTTCATTAGGGCCCAGTCAACAGGTATCTTAGCATGACAATGGGGAAAATTCCACAGAGGGAAAAGGGTGAGAACCAACCCCCAACAGGCCTTGACAGCATTCTCAGATAGAAAACTGCATTTTCTAAGTCTTTACAGTTGCAGGCAAGGGACAGAAAGGACCACACTGAAGAATTTGAAAGAAAAAACCTAATCACAGAACTCACACTTCTTGTGTAAATCAAAGGAACCACATGAAACTGCTCTGCTGTTAGTATACCACTGCAGTATTGTCCGGCACAAGGCCGAGTATTATAACCAGACCCTAAAATACGAAGAATTACAACTCTTAGGAGTTCAATTCTGTGTGGTCCTGACAGGGAAAACAGATAGGATGTAGACTCCTGTGTAACACTTTGGTGTCAGAAGCAGGTAGAATTCAGGGCTTGCTTCAGCTCTCAGAGCTCCAGCCCTTTAGCTCTCCATTCTTGATACCACCTGCATGATGTCCTGGTTTGAAGGACAGGTGTTTGCCAAGGAAAGCAGAAGCTTCCTCTTGGACTGAAAGAAAATGTGATTCTTCCGATTATTATAATTTTGGAATTAAGAGAGCTCTCAGGCAAAGATATGGGGGTAGGAATAACAGTTCTTTACTAGTATATTTAGCAAGACAAACAAGAACAACAACAGCTATGAAATTACCCACAAACAGAACAGTAAACTCAGTCCCAGTGTTTTTTGGCTGCAGGCACCTTTTCCCTGAGCTGCAGTTCCTGGTGCTGGGGGCGGGCAGGTCCCGCAGAGCTGCAGGAGGGCTGGGGGTGATGGCAGCGCTGTCCCAGGGGGAGGGAGAGATGGAGAGAGCCCTCCGCTCACGGTGTGGGTCCCGCTGCTCAGCAGAGTGCTGGATGGTGGTAGTTCACAGCGAGAAGACAGCCAGGCAGGGTCCGATGGTGGTTTCCCGACGCTGGGATGGGACACAGACGGCGATCGTCCTTCTCGTCCGAACTCCGCAGGGGAAATGGGCCGAGACCCAGCCTTCCGCTTCCTCTTCTGGCTGTTTGAATCTCGCAGGGCTTGCTTCTTCCCTCCCGTCCCCTCCCCCTTGTCACCAGGGCCCAGTCAACAGGTATCTTAGCATGACAATGGGGAAAATTCCACAGAGGGAAAAAAAAGAAAGAACTAACCCTCAACACATGAGAATCCTGATGCATTAAGTTCAGGATTTTTTCAGTATTGACTGTTACTTTGCCAATGGTACAAAAAAAATAAGCTTTTTTATTGACCTGCTTTCACAATGTACCACCTGTTTCTTTGGTTGTTGGTAGCCCACACCAATAAACAATAGACACTTCAATGATTCAGCAGATGAAAATCCTAGATAATACTGGACAGCTCATGCAGATAATAACCACTAACAGCCTTATCTTAATTTTTCCACATCCTGATTGTTTGGTTATAAGCAGGACTCTGATTTTTAACAAAAAAAATTTGCTTCTTCCATTCATTCCATCAATTCTGAGAGAAGGTGAGCTATGACAGATGGGAGTAAGGTATAATAACAAATAATAGAAGCAAGAAACAATATTAGCTAATAATAAGTCATTTGACAGTGTGAACTGAAAGAACTGGATTTACTGAAACAAAAGATTTGGGAAACCAATGACGACAAGCAATTTACTTGCCAAAGAGGGAGCAGAATAATTGTCTTTTACTCCAGCTATAGTTATTGAATCATATTTTTAGAATGGCTTTCATAGATTATACATCACAATTTGTCCTAAAGTTGTCCTTTTCAAGTAGTGTTTTATCACCATGTGATTAAAAATTAAATGGGTTTTGAAAAGACAAAATATTTAAGAAGAAAATTACATCACAAATAGTCTGGAAATCATGCTTCATTCTAGTTTCCCGTTTTTAGTGATGTTTTATTTGAATATTCTGCAACTCTAACATGCAAAGTCTCCACAAAGACCTCCATTAGAAACATATAAGAGAGATGAGCAGTCCTGGAAGAGACTAAATGGCAGTCAAAACAAGGATAGATCCATTAAGCCCCCAAAGGTTACAAGCTCATTATTTCACTTTTTTTATCTGTAATTTGGATTGCATCATTACAGTGTCCTATAATATCTGAAAATTAATGACTTGCTATGGCACTGAAATCAAGGTGAAGTAAATCTGAAGAATCATTTAATCAGCAAAGTGCTTGGCCTTCCTTTATGTCTACTGGAAGAAGATTTATTGGTTGTTGGTCATTTCAAAGACTTCTTGCTGTAATATAGCCTCAAAAGGAAATAAAAAAAAAAAGGAGAAATATTTGAAAGAAGATGGAAGGCAGACCAATAATGTTGCAGGCCTAATAACGTGAGCTATCAGAGATTTGAGTATTTGCAGAGATAGTACACACAAGTAATAAAGATGAAACCTAAACACTAGATGAAGGAATTTGAAGAGTTTTTGAACAGTCCATCTTTCATGTTCTATTGGATTATGAGAATTATTGCAGAAAAAATGGCATAAAATGATGTGAGGATTTTTAGGGTTTTTTTTTTCCTTCTTGCATTAAGAATTAAAAAAAAAAAATTCTTTTACTTAGAGCTGGAATTGTAACTCTAAGGGAAAAATATAAAATCAGTGAAACATAAAGAGATGATCCCCTACAAAAAAAGTAGTTTAAGGAAAACTATGAACTCTAAAAATAGAATTACCTTATTAATAAGAACCATCAAGTAAGTGTGAAAGGAACATTTCCTTTATATTGGGAATCTGATCTAAAATGACATCAGCAACCAGATTGTTTATAAAACACAGCACAGTGCACCACTGTCTCCAAGATTAAAGGAATTAAGTAACTTCTCACATAAAAGGCAACATGTGACTATTTTGTTCTTAAAAGTTCTGTTCCATGTTTCAGTCCTAATCATGTAAATATAATGCATAGAAGTGGGGAAAATGCTGAAATCTTAAAACTCGTTCATTTGATTTGCTAATTTAGTAGCAGAACACAGATTTTCTTTGTGTAATGTGTTACAATATGAAATGTAAAAATCTTATTTAAGGCAGAAATTATGCAAAATGTAAGTGTGTGATGTATTCTATGATTATCTGTTTGTTTCACCTGGATGTTGAGTTCTGTGTATACAATATTTTTGCACTGTGCATTTGGAACACCAGTATTTATCCTGTCAGGGAAGCTTATCTATTTACTATATTGTCATTATACAAAAGTAAATTTCCTCCTTTTTGTTTTTTTTTTTTCCCAAAAGACAAAGTTTCCTACAAGACAAATTTAACACTGTTTTTATTATTCCCTTGTGTTAATGCATCCCATATGGCCCAAAGCTTTGCCCCAGCTGTGGGGACATTGAGCACAAGCTCAGGACTTGGTCCCAGGGAAGGATTCTGGGGTAATCAAAGCAGCTGAGCATGTGTCAGGTGAAATGTAATTGTTAGCAGTTCAGACCCTCACACTGCATAATGACTGAGGAAGGAGCTCAAAGGAACAAAGTACTATATCTTGTCTCTGTATGATGAATTTGTTTTCTGCCCTCAGGTATAAGTTCAGTCTGAACAACACAAGATTACTGGTTTTGCATATTTAAAACCAACAAAAAATGCATAATACTTCATTGAATGGTCTGGCTGATGATTCTTTTTTAGCCTCAAAATCAGACCCAAATTTTCAATTTCTCATAGGATTTTTTTTTTTTTTTGGTTTCTTTTGTCTCTTTCCATCTATGGATTTTTTTTTCCTATGCTGTGTTTATTTTAGCTCATTACAAGTTTGACCTAACTCTGCAAGATGCAAGAAAATTACATTTGAGACATTTATATTACCTTACCAGAAAGAAAGATAAGGATGACTGATTGGAAGTTTCCCAGATTCTAATTTCTATTTTGAAATGTGTGATATTCCCTTTTCTGCAAGTCACTCAGAACTTCACTGACTACCATGACTTCTCAAAAAACATGAAATGTCTACTGAATAAAATAACAAAATTGAACAATTTTAAGGGTTCGACCAGGGAAAAATTACCATTTCTGTGTTGAAATTAATATAAAGAGCTATATTCCTTTCTTGGCTTCCAATTATTTGAAGAATGCCACTCACAGAAGTGGACAAAATTAGGACTTGAAATGAAGTGTTGTATCTTACGTATCTATGAAATTATCCCAAAAGGTGTGAGATCTCTTCTGTTTTAATTTTAGTCCACCTTTAAAGGAAAAAAAAATTAGATGATTGGCTTAATTTGTCTTTGGTATAAGATGAGCAAAATCATTGGAATAACACCAGGGACTAATTTGATTCCTCTCACCCCTACAAATCTTATAAATGAGTTAAAGAGAGCTGCACTTTAGTGAACTAACAGTTCCTGATGAGTGAATAAAAAGATGATGAGGTCAGCTTTTCAATGAGAAGCCTCTCAAGGCAAGATAGCCTTGAGGCTTATATCAGTCACTCTTCAAAGCTATCAAAATCACTCATTTTTTTTTTCAAATTGAGACCTCTTTCCTGCCCTTAACCTACCTTAACCTTCTCTTAGAAGGACTACAATCAGGAATTAATACAATGTGATATATTTGAAAGACATATTGGAAAAGAGAAAAATCATAATTTCCTGTGATAGAAACGTTTTATTTTCCTTTTGTTATTTTGATAGCTGAAAAAAGAAGAGCTCACAAATCGTCAGGCTAAATAGAATCTGAACAAACATCCAAATGGAAGAAACAGCCCTTGTCAGAAAACTTAAAATGCAGTGAAGAAACACATGTATATACAAAGCTGTCTGGATCTGTCAGGACTGGCTCCGGCTGATATGTGTTACTTATCTTGAGTGCTGACAATGACAGCATTCCATTCTCAGGGAGCACATAGCAATTTTACTGCTCCCTCAATAAAAGTACAGACCACTCTGTGAACTCACAGTGCATGTTCCCAGACAGCACTTCATTTTGAGCAAAGAGGGATATAAAATTTATAGGAGGGTTGAACACAAGAACATTAAAATGATTCTTCCTAAGTTTGTACAGCAACCAGTGCACCTAATCTGCTACACTGTTTTTAAAACCAGAAATGGGATTAAAATACCATGAAAGACTGTATGACTTTGTTGTTATGAGTTTACCAGCAGAAACTTTATTTTCAAAATTCAAGCTTCAATTATTCTCATGTTTCTTTGTGACCCCTGTAAAGCAAGGAGGGGTTACAGTATTTCAACATTAAGGAAGAAATGCAAGCACATCTAAGTTAAAACACAAGGTGCTACAAGAACATGTAAAAGTAGGCTAGTTGCAGGCCAAAAAGAACTAGAAAGGGGAAGAAAGCTGAACTCTCAAAGAAAGACTGTTCTGAAACCGTCTTCAAGGGGATGTATTAGAGCCAAAACAAACTAATTAGTTTCAAAGAGATTGGTGACTACATGAAAGAAATTGCAGTATTATGTGCATAATCCCAGATGTCTGTGTCCAATGGTTATATCCATACACTTCCATCTTACTGTTCCCACCCTGCTTCTTGAAGTATCTTTGTAGCAATCCAGTTGTGTTCACACTGTACTACAAGGTGCCTAAACCACAAATATGCTGCATGCTTACCCAGACTATTTTGTCATCTATCCCATGATGCTTTACTTTTAATGTGATGGAATCTGACTCTTAACAATATATACTGTATATAATGGTCTCTTTTATATTTTTTCTCAGCTTTTGCACACTTCCCTTGGCATATGTACTTCCTTATGAAGAAACTGGAGAAAAAAAGGATGTGAAGTTGGTTCTTTGTGACAGCACTATACGTGACAGAGTCAGGGTGAGTCCATCCTATATTTGCAATAAGTAATGAAGGAACTCCTATACCAAGTTGTTGGGGCTGGTTCTTCTTTTGCTCATTGCCTGTAAAATTTTTCCCACCAACTTCCTAAAGAAGCACTGATGGCTAAATACTTGAGATAGGGGAGGGGGAACCCCTCTGTTTTTTGGGCGTTTCTCTCTCTCGGAGGGAGGGACAGAGACACAGCGAGATTAGAAGCAGGTAACAGGAGAGTGGGGGCAGTTGCTGCTCGCTCTCACTCGCTCTTGGCTGAGGAGGAGGAGGAGGGTCACTGCTCCCACCACCATGGCCCAGCCAGAGCTGCCTCTCCTTCTGCTGCTGGACCCCGCACCCCTGCCCTGCTAGGACACCCTGCCACTTCAGCTTGTTGCTTCCAAAAATCCTGCTGGGGCACCAGGACCGACACTGTCCCAGGGTTCATGAACCAAATCCTCTCTTTTCCATCCCTTCCCGTCTGGGCCCAGCCGCCATCACCGCGTGCTCCCCGAGCCCGCCCCACAGCGCCCCCTGCAGCCGCGCGGGGATCATCGCACCTGCCCCGCCCACCGGGAGCCACCAGCGCTCCCTGCCGGCTGTGACGGGAACTGCGCCAAAGGGGAAAGAGCCCGCGGCCGACAGGGCTGAACTGGGTTCCTGTTCTGCTTGGTGATAATTACATTGGTGGTGTTGGTTTGTTTGCCTTGTTGTACATACTAGTAAAGAACTGTTATTCCTGTCCTCATGTCCTTGTGTGAGAGCTCCTTAATTTCAAAATTATACTAATTCAGAGGGAGGGGGTTTACTTTCTCTATTTCGAGGCAGAACACTGCTTTCCCTAGCAGACACCTGTCTTTCCAACCAAGACACATGTATTCATTGAGTCTTTGTGCAAGCAAACAGTCCTGTCAGTAGAAAAGCTGCATACCTTTAGCTATGCTGTGTTGGCAGAGAAGCCAGAGAGATCACATTAATGTGGGATGAGATTCCTTATCCTTTATCACCTAAACTGAAAGATTTTGTCTGTCTGCCTTTTCCTTCCATTATTTCAGACTTGTCTCTTTTGTGCAGGCAGAAAAGTTGCACATTTACCACTATAATACTGTTGCTATTTAAATGCCATGTGAAAAATACAGGCTGTCTCCTGACATCTTTCCAGCATGGTTCGACAAGGTGAGGGGTCCTGCAAACTTATTCCCTGCTGCCACACTGAAAATTCTTCAATAAAATAACTTGGCTACTTGTTGGTAGCAAGCTGAGACTTTGTATCAGCCAGGGTCTCACTGATAAAGAGCTATTTCTTAGGAGAAAGTGCAGAGATCTAGCTAATCAAGTAGGATGAGAACCCATAGGCAGTTTATCCTAGTTCTCATGACCACCAAGTCACTGTGATACTTGAAACAAACATTATTGCACTACTTTTGATGTTCTGGAGGTTTACTCTGAATACCAGAGATGTGCTAAAACAGACTCCACAATTCTGCCATGTTAGATTCTGTGCAAGGCCTATCATAGTATATTATGGTGGTATGTGCCTGGGCTATACACTAATATTATCTTACTGTTCCCAAAAATATTTTAAAAAAAGATATCCTCGCATTAGAAGTTAGTAGTAAGTTCATTGTCTAGTTCTTCTAAGATTAACATGTTTTGCTCTAAAATGTATTTATGGCAAGGCTTAAGGGAAAATACTGAAAAATGATCCAAACCAACTGGAGGTTTTATTTTGTGGGAAAAAAATCCATTGGAGGATCAAACAAGATCATGAAGTGCTGTTAATTAATTCAAATCGTATTTGGTAATAATGATAAAAACCAAGGTTTTAAAGCCCTGTGTCATCTAATTGCTTTGGGCTAGCTGTATACATTTGTGCTCATTGTTGCACTGCTGTATGTCTGAGTCTTCTTGCAAAGGTGGCAACATGTGAGCAATCTAAGAGAGATGTGGATCATCAATTTTATAAAGCTTCTTTGGGAGAAAAATTCAGCTTTCAATCATCCTAAAGTATCACATGTTCTGAGTGCCCTATTGTACGGGAGAATGGTGAATAATCCATCTACAATTAGCAATGTTATGATCTTTCTATTACCCTAATACATTTTTCTTTAGAGCAAAGAGAGAATTGCTCTTTCTTTCTTCCTCACTGATATACAGCTTTGTTAAAAAGCAGATGGAATATTTTTCTAACCTTTCACTATCTTCTGCTGGAGGCTAGTGTATTGTGTAACAAATTACTTGTGGCTCTGGGATGGATGAATTTGCAAGTATAATGTGCTCTAGACTGAATAAAAATGATACCATTGAAAAATACCACCAAAATAATTATGATGTTCTAATGCATTAACTTAAAATACAGCATTTTTTTTCAAAGAAATGTTTGCATGTGTACATACAAAGACTAATAAATGTTTGCATATTATATACAGAGAGCGAGGAAGAGAGGACACAAGATTAGTGTGAGTTTTTTGAAATCAAACTTAGTCCCACTGATTACACCAGTTACTCATTTGGCCCAAGGTGAGCTATTTAGCGAACTAGCATCACAAAGGCCTAAGTGATGAAGCAGAATGTATCTTACGAGCTTTAATGTGAGCAACATTCCCAATAATGTTAGCTGGGTAATAGCTCAGAAAAGAAGTAATTTTCTTCATTCTCCTCCTGGATACATAATTCATATCAAAGAATCAAATAATGGGACTAATGTATGTATGATAGAAGATGCAGTGAAATACTCTGCCTGGGAAGCACAGAGAAGCTCATATGAAAGGCCTTACAAAAAAAGGTGGGGGTAAAGGAAAAGGAAAATTTTGTTGGATGTGACAAGAGACTGCTAAATTTCTGATCTAGAATATATGTGAATCATGTGATATGTCACAAGTTAATTTTCTGGTAAGTGAGAGAAAAACCCCATCTTGTAATCTTCAAGTAGGATTTTTCTAACCTTTCAGCTGTAGCCATTTTGATATAATACTTCTTTGAAGAAAATGAAACTGCATGTGCTAAGTACTGTCTCACTTCCCACACACATACATGGCAAGTCCTCAAGACAGAACTGACAATACTTGTCATTGCCATTACTCAGCATTCCCTATTACAGAAAGTTGTTCAGCATATCATATACATTATCCATTTTTACCTTTGACCAGAAAACATATTCACTACATATATCTCTACAGGTGGTACGTCATGTAAATTGTTTTAACATTTCTTCCATAAAAATCTTCTTAACAATCAAATATATACTTTGGAATGTTCTATTTAAAAATGTATAACATTAAGTTATACGTTTAAATCTTATTAATCAGTGTTGGAAACTTCAAAGACAAATGAACTCTTGAAAAGACAAGAAAGAAACTTAAACACAGAAAAAAACTTTTCTCTCTAGCAGTGTTAAAAACAATGATATGTTGCATGGTATCTGGCAAATATTTTACAGACAGGAAATGAAATTGAGTTTCATTTCCTTGGACACAACAGCTAGAAATAAGAGACACAGAGAATCATGCAGACTCCCTGAAAGTTATCTTCTTTAAAACTTGAGTAAATTGCTTCTTCTGAGCTTTCTCATTAAGAAAGCAAAAAAAAAAAAAAAAACAAAACCTTAATAAACTTTGTACAAGAATTTGAAGTATTTCACGCGCTGCAGACAATGCAGTTTCACTTATTGGTCCTTGACATCAGAATTGCTTCAATTTTTAAAATTTTGCTTAACTTTTTTCTTTATTTAATAGAAACCTACTTTATTGTCTCTTTATTCTAGTTATTGTGGGAAGTCCTTCCAGAGACTGTGGTTTTAATCCCAGAAGGCAGTTACTATGCCCCACACAGCTACTTACTCACTGTCTCCTCAGAGAAGCTGGGAAGAAATTCCACAACCCATCTTTTAGTAGGCTATGAATCCAGCCCTGACAGGGGGATCAGTTGATTTAGTCCTCCTCAGAGCATCAATTTGGAGTTAGGATTTTCTCCTTAGTAACTCCTCAAGGAATTTAGCCTTTGTCTTATTGGATGAATGATTATACATTCTGGGCCACTCTCTTTGGTCAGTCATGTAGCGCAAATTCCATTTGACCATTAAGATCATTAATCTTTATTCAAATGTATATGGAGCTTTCATTAATTTAATTGGTTTATTTGGCTAACTAGTTTATAAATAAATCTCATTTTAATATATTTTTTGTTTCAGTTTTATAAACCTCCATGGCATTTTAATTGGCTTAGTTAGCAGAATGTCAATAGAGGAATTGTCATGGAGAAATTACTGTACTCCTTTTCCTCCAAAAATTAAATGGGTAAGGGAGAAGTGGGTCAACATGACTGCAGAAGTAGAGAAAAAAGAACAGTGTCACAAAAAACATCGTGATGGTAGAGGCAAAGGAACTATGTGTGCCATTCTGGGGACATGCCTAATCCAGGCATAGAAGAATTTAAGAAAAAAACAGCAAAAGCTAGATGCCTCAAAAGGAACACTGAAAAGACAAAGGGAACAGACGTATCTCTTAGAACAGAAGACTGAAATCATGATACAACATGCAGAAAGAACCCCAACTGACACCCTACATTGTCAAAATCAAAAATAAATCATGGGAACAGACCCAGGTAATTGGGCTGGGGACATCTTGGGAGATCTGACTAAAATGGTTTTGGAGATGAATCAGAAGACAGGGATGCACAACCCCTTATAATGAAATGGAGATCCTGAGTCTCCAAGGTGGTCAACTGCATAGTGCTGTCCATACTGAGATGTATCCATATTAACATCTGTCCATGAACAGGATCAGAACTTTCTGAACTACAAGCTAAATTCTCCTGTAAAAAAGAGGGGAAAAGAAAATAAGTATTTAAGGGGAGCTCCTATGATGTGCATGAATTGGATAATTTTGAGTAATTAAGTGACTGGATTCTGTTTCTTATGATTTCTGATCTACATGTTGTCATTTGTCTTAAGCTTCTTTCCTGTTCCTATACTGAATTCAGGAAAGGAAATATGTATCAACAGTTTTATTCCTGAGACTAATTTAGAGGAAGATGGTGTCTCAGTGAAATTTTACATTAATAGGTCTTGTGGATATGATGTAATAATCTTTAGAAGTATTTTGCGTACGTATTTAGAAAGCCTTTCCTGAAAGAATTTGGGTGCAATCTGAAATGGATACACAGTCTTATGTTCATTAGAGGACTTCTGGTGAATATGGTTTATAAGCAACAGAATGCATAAAAAGACCTGCAGCAGTCCAGGTATAACTTTATCAGCATGCACAATATTAAATTCATTACTTCCTTAATTTTCTGTATTTTGCAATTATAGATTCTATATTTATTAAAACACATTTCCTTGTCATATCAGAAGTGAAACAAGATTTTATTTTGTAGGTGCAAATGTAGATGTGTATTTCTTTTATGTACAAGTGTCAATATGAAAACTACTGTACAAAAATTCACATTTTGATTTGGTTGTAGGCTACACTTTCCATTAAAATATATAAGCAGCTCTAATTATGAATAACTCACAAGCCATACATCAGTCTTAGAGAAATGCATACAAATAACAAAAATTATTGGAAAATAATTATTTTACATAAAGAAACCAAAATTCCTTTAAACTTAAAAATGGTATAAATGAAATGAAATATGGAGAGATGTGACATCCTAATGAAAATTTGGACCATTTGAATACCCTTCAGAAGGACTTAAACAAAAGGAGCAGAAAAGTATGTATGTAAATGGAAACTGGTTGGTGTCATTGGGAGCAATTAGCAGATGTCCACCTTAGGATGCAGGAGGGTTTTGGCAAGAAGTGCTGATGGGGGCTGGGGGAAAACAGACAGGGCTGCCCAGCTAATCTATAGGTTGCATAAAGAAGGGCCAAGAACCCATAAAAGGGTTTGGCAGGAGGCAGAGCCACATGTTTGGAAAGAAGGCGCTGCAAGGGCCTGCTAAGGAAAGCTCCAATTGTCCTTGGGAAAGTGGGCAAAGTAAAGAAAGCCCCAGAGGGCATCTCCCTTCTTTTGGGACAGCCCAACCCAAATGTGTCCATGCTTCTAGACCTATCTCATGTACCATTTTTTGGGACTGAGAGTGGGCAAACTACCTGCCCATCAAGAGCCACCTCTGAGTTTTAGCCTTGGCCTCCAGAGCCAGAGGCAACCTCCCACTGCCTGCATGAGCACCGTGAACACAGCCAGTAGGCTGCCTAAGGAGGTTGGCTAAGGAGCTCTCCAGCAACCAAAGCTACAGTACAGCCCCATCTGATGGACAGGTCCCACCGGCACTCTGAAGAGATGGGACATCCTAATGCACACTGGGACCCTTTGGACAGCCTTGACTTGGGCTTAGGGCATGTAAAGGAGCAGCACTGAATGGATCACAGCCAAAAGTGCTGTGGCTTTCCCCTGAGCTGGGGAGGCCCGGGGGAGAGGTTGCCTGATAGCAAGGCGCAGGCCTGCCCACCCTGTGCTTTCCTCTGCAGGTGCTGTTGCATCAAGTGATGCAGGAGATGGGCTGAGGCATTGACTTCTAGCCCCTAAAATCAAGACCCAAACAAGACCAAGATGATCAGAAGCTGTTACTGTTTCATGACGCTCCTCCAGGTGCTCTTATGGCCAAATGCACACACTATGCAGGGCTTTGGTACGAGTTTTGGAAATGACCATCATGGACAAGAGCCCCCAGTTAGAAGTACAGCTTGGTTTGGAGCCCTACTGAAGCCTCCACCTTGCATAACCCCATTGCTGGTTATGTCAAAATATGTGGGAAAGTGAAATGGCATTGGTTCATTGGAGAAGTAATACTCAAACAGGGTTTCAGGAATGTGTTTGTCTACCAGAGAATGAAAAGTCTTACAGTTAGATAAGAAACTATAGAATTAGACAAGACTAGGCTACAGAGCTACAAGGGTATGAAAACTTTAGAAAAATCAAACATATTTTGGCATCAGCATGTCCCCTCAGACAGAGGGCAGAGGGCACACAAGTGGTGAGGGAGGCCTGTGAGTGGGAGGGTCTTGCTGCTGCTAGGCAAAGGGACCTTGAGGGCCTGGAGAAAGAGGCTGGCAGGAAGCTGCTGCAGCTGAAGGTGCAGCAGAAGAGGCAAATTATGCAGTGGGGAAGAAGAGCAGGAAGAAGCCATTGCAGAACTGGACACTGGGGAGGAGGCAGCTGTACAGTTGCCACTGGAGGCCATGCTGAGCAATTGGGAGGTGCCCAAGACCCTTGGGGCCCAGGCAGCTGAGTGCACGCAGGGCTGGGGGAGGAAGAGCCTTGGCAGCACCTGGGGGGAGGTGAACCTTGGCCTTAGGTGTGCCCAGTACGAGGCTTCCACATGAAAAGGCAGGGCTGACTGTCCTGGCAAGAATTCCTGTGCCCCACTGCCCTGCCTGTGCCCTGGTCAGGGTCTCTTGGCCTCAGAGCATTGGTCAGTTGAACTCAGCATCCACGAGAAGCAAGAGCAGCAGCCCAGAGCAGGCTGGTATGCAACTTAAAAAGTGCTAGAAAGTTAATTTCTGAGCAAGTGGTGGCATCATTCTAACCCCGCCACCCTGCTTGGTGTCCTTGCTTAGAGTGAGCAGCCCACATCTTTGAGCAAGACCAGGGCCCTCTTGTGCCAGGCAGGATGGGCCAAGCCAGGACAGGGGGCTCCCCAACAGCCCAGGGACATGTGGCCATGGCCGGGTCCTGCAGCAAAAGGGGCCACCTTGCTCAGGGCTGCCACTCTCTGCTCTGCAGGAAGGTTCTTGGCAGCGATGAGGCGGTGCTGAACATGGCTGTGTCTCTGTGCCATGGCCCAAAGACCAGTGAGAGGCACCTTCTCCTTCTTCAGAAGAAACTGGTGGTCACCAAGCTGCAGTAAGAGCTTGTGAACCCAGCTGCCTCTGCCCCATCTCTGGCCCTGGGAGCGGGCCTGGCCCTGAGCCCTTGGAGCTGGATGCACCAGTGTGCGTGCAGGTGTTTTTGGGCTGCAGGGGGAAGAGGGGGCCCTGTGCCTGGGGATGCCAGGGAGGCCTCCTGCCCCTCACTGCCTGCTTCTGCTCTCTGCAGCCATAGCACCACCCTGCACCCAGGTTCTGCCTGGCCCTGGACCAGCTGTGCTGAGCACTGGGGAGGAGGCAGCACCACAGGCAGTAGAAGAGCCAGGGCAGGAAGGCAGCAATGAGGATGCCATTTCCATCATCCTCCTCTAGCCCAGCAGATCCTGCATTGCCCCTTTTGGGTGAGTTGTCATGCCATGTGCCACATGCCATGGCAGGGCAGAAGAGCTTGCCAGCCATGGCAAGCAGGAAGCCTTGGGCAGCCTTGCAATGGCCTCTAGCCTCTGTGCAGAGTGGGAGCACAGAGTGGCCTGTGTGGCTTGGTCAGCTTTGGCTTGCCAGGTTTGGCTTGCCACTGGGCAAGCAGAGCCTCAGAGGAGCTGGCGGAAGCGCAGGCACATCCTTACTGCTGCCACTGACAGGACTGCTGTTGCGTGGGCCAGCAAGAATGGCGGGCCAGAGGCTGCCAGCTGTGTTCAGGCTGTTGGGGTTGGGTGGCAGTTGGCCAGTAGCCCTCTGTGCTGCAGGGCTGCTCTACGACTGGCTTCTTGCAGACTTGATCCCGAGCAAGGTCCTGCCATGGCCCCATCCGATGAGGGAGAACAACTTGGCCTCTGCCCAGGTGAATTTGACAAAGAAAGGCAAGCTTCTGCTCTGACCCAGCTGCACTCACATATGCCTCCAGTGTGGTCGTGCAGGTATGGCGTTCTGAGGAAGGATGCGCACTGGTGCCCACAGCTTGGAGAAAGGGCCAGGGCTGGGGCAGCTTGTCCCAGCACCACACCAGCTCTCAGGAGCCTCCGAGCTGCAGCCACATCTGTGGCTGCCGGTTGACTGCCTGGGATGCCACATGGCTCCACACAGCACCTAAGGCAGGCAGGACAGGTGGGGCAGGGCGGCGCTGGCTGTGACAGCACTAGCCTGGCAATCTCCACTGGCAGGCTTTGGTTCTCTTTTCCTTTGCAGCAGGAGTGACCAGCAGCAGCGCGACACAGAGGTGGCTGCCCTGGGCCTTTGCTCTGCAGCAGGGCCTGGCTGGGGCTGCCCAGACCCCAGGGCAGGAAGGCTCCGGCTGCCTCAGGGCGCTCCTCGGGCAGCCCCTGGCAGCCGTCTGCATGGAGGTTGCACGTTGCTCCGGCCCATGCAGGTAAGGCATCCTGCACAGGAGCTGCCCATCCCTGAATCCAGCTGCTGTGAAGCCGGTGTCCCCACACGTGTCCCCCAGGCAAGGGCCAAGGGCTCTTCAGCTGTGGCTCAGCCTTCTGCTGCCATCTGCTTGGCATCAGGAGGCAGGGAGCCCAGACCAGGGCACAGCTCTGGCCCCAGCCACTGGTCTTGCCCAGGGCAGCTCCTCACACTCATCCCCGCCCTCCTGCCTCTCCTGCAGGAACTGCTGGCTGTCCTGCACAAGGAAGGGCCCACAACACAAAGCATCTTCTGTGAAACAGAGAGTGCCAGTGCAGTTGAGGAGCTGCAGCAGGCCCTGGACCACATCTGTGGTAATGACAAGACAGCTGGTGCTGCTGCTGGCCATCATTCTCAAAGTGAGCTCTCCTGACCTGGCACTGCATAGGTTCCTGTGAATGAAGCAAATGTGCTGCTTAAGGAGGTGGGCTACAGGCTCTCCAGCAACCAAAGACACAGTACAGCCTCGTCTGATGGACACATATGAATGTTAAAATGGACTGTTTAATGGAAGTCTTTAGATTTAGGTTGTATTAATTACAATTGAAGAATCAATGAAATTTTTTTCAAGCCTGTTTTCTTTCTCGCATATTAACTATGTGAAGCACTTATTGAAGAAGAGTGAAATACTTTGGCATTTCCACAAATGGCTTTACTGTGGCCTTACTAAACATTCTTCACCTTCACTAAGGGAATGTATGACTGAAATACTGCAATGGAAGCCAGAAGATCTCTAGATGGGACAAAGAAGGAAGGAAGGAGTGCTGCTGGAGTATCTTTGTACATTAGAGAATGTATCAACTGTGTAGAGCTCGGACAATGACAATAACATTGAGTGTGTACAGGTGGGAATGAGGGGAAAGGCCAACCAGGCAGATATCCTGGTGGAGTCTGTTACAGGCCACACAACCAGGATAAACTCTACTTTAAGTGGCTGGCTGATGTTTCAAAATATTATTGTTGTTGGAGGCTCCAACCTGCCAGGTAACTGCTGGAGACTCAACACATCTGAGAGGAGACAGTCTAGGAGATTTCTGGAGTGTGTGGAAGAGAACTGCCTGTCCTCCTGTTCAAGAAGGTGCACCACTGGCACTGACCCTACCAGGGACGGTGCCCCACTGATCTGCTGGTTACAAAGTGACATGGGCTGGTGGGAGATATCTGGGGCACAGCTTCCAGGAAATGAGGGACTTTGGTGTCCCTCACCAAATAAGTAATTGCTGAAGGAAGGAGAAGGGTCTATCCTGAGCTTCTGAAGGGTGGACTTTGGCCTGTTCAGGTCACAGTATTGAAGAGTACGTTGCAAAGCAACCCATAAAATCAAAAGGGGCCCAGGAAGGCTGGGATCTTGAAGGCAGAGGAGCAGATTGTGCCTGTCAAGCTGAAAGATGAACGGGTGGGAAAGCAGACTGGACTGGCTGAGCAAGGATCTTTCCCAGAAAGTCAGGGAAAAAGGTGAGACCTTTGGAAAAGGGACAGGAGGGACAGGAAAGATTCAGGGATGTTATTACGTCATAGAGAAAGAAAGCTTTTACATTACTTTCTTTAAAACATTTTTAGCAAAAGCACTACTATTTTATGTCTGACATCTTACTCACTTTCCATAAATCAATCACTATTTTACTTGGTCTTTAGCAGTGACTACCAGTCTAATTTGATGTGACCCTATCCATGAGTTGCAGCATATGCCTATGAGAGAAAAGAACCTAAGTTCATTATACTAGCTACAAACAAAATATGAAGTAAAATATTTCTGTTTATTGAAATATTAATGCATTTCTCAGAGCAATAATTGAGGGTTTCACAGCTTTTCTGATATTCAGAAATATAAATACACATTGCTAATATTTTTTTCCATGCATTTTAAGCCCATAAAGTCAAGATGTTCTATTTTAATGTAATAAAATCCTAAAGAAAAGTCATGTTCCACTTATAGGAAAATTTATGCTTTAGCTCTAAAATACCTTATATTTTCAGAGTTCAGTTTGGAGATAGAAATTTCCTGATTGAACATATTGTACCTAGTTTTTTAGGCAGTTATTTGGTTATTACACTTTTTTTTCAGTCTTTTCTAAACTGTTTCACTAACTTGAAAAAGTTTTATTTTATATTTTAATGCCTACAATATGTTCCAGTATATACTGTTACAGAGCCTTGAATGACTTTTGAGTTGTCGCTTACACCAGGTCTTCTCAGCTATGTAATGAGACAAATCTTATTAAATAGTTCCATTGCAGGTTTACGTTTGGTTTTACTGTGTTGCGTTCTTTTCCAGGAGATAATTTGCATTAAACAATAGAAAAATTAGTGGCTTCCACATGGTGTCTGCTTCTCCACCACAGAAGTATACACTATAAGAAACTTACTAAAATTATCTACTATGAAAGACAAAAATATTTGTGATAATCCACTTACTACAACTGTATTATCAAAGTCAATAGGGCCACGACGCTAGAGAAAGTCAATAATAGGCCACAGAAGATTATTATATTATGGCAACTGTGTTACAGGATTTTAGACACTGCCTTAACAATCAGGACCCAATTTGTTAAGTGATGCAGGCTGAAATATTTTAAACTTTGAAGCTCCTTTTCACATTGTTGCTTGTTTTGCATAAGTAACAATACACATGATATTAATTGATAAGCACTAAAATGTTTCATAATTTCTAATAAGCATGCTACTAGATTAGGAAAAAAACATGGATTTTGTATGTTATTTTATGATTATACATTTCTATAGAATTTTGCATTCTTCCTTCATTTAGTCTTTTACAAGATTAATTCAAAGATAATACATCCTTTTTATATAAGGTCAGATTTTAAAAAGCATTTATATCAAGTGGGCCTTGGCTGTTCAATATGTCTATTAAAAATCATAGATTTTCTTCATTAATGAGGAGGGGTACTCATTACTCTAATACAAAGACACTCTTATTTTTTTTTCCTATTAAAACTAAAACTAAACCCCCTTATAAATCTACAAAAAGGCTAGCAAAAAATTAACCTATAAAACCATAGAGCAATGTTTTCTATTCATTCTGCATACAGCCTCCCATTAAAATTAGAAACAGCATTTCTGCTCCTGGATCCTGAGACCTTATATGGAATCAAACTCTAAGAGGTATGTTCTGTATTCATTCTGTGTGCAAAATTGCCACAGATGTCAGCAGAAGAAAACAAATTAGTTTAGGATTTACCCCGGTGGTAGAGTAAGTCAGACTAATAACTCATTTAGAAACAATCCCAGTCCCTTGAACATCTGTGGAGTTAAGACAAGGGCAACTTTCTTCTGACTTCAGGGGAGAAAGTAACCCCTATCTTAAGCTTATGCAGATGCCTATATTTTCCTTCTGTTCCTAACAACAGTTACACTTTTACTTTAGTTTGAATGCTACAATATTTGTCTCAGAGGGATATAAATGGACTGAGCATACACAATATATCAGTGAAATACCAGGCAAAGGAAATGGAATATAAGCACTCTTCTCTAATAGCTAAGGGACAGGTATCTTCAGTTCTTCAATATTATATTCTATAATATTACCCAAGCAACAGCACAAAATACAGTTAGTGAGACATAATATCTGCCATAACAGAAACAACTACTGTTTAGCAGACTCCTTTTTCTTCCTTCTGTGATGAACCTCTGAGGAGCATATAATTGTTTACAGACTACAAAAAAAGTAGTCTTGGAAAGTCTACTTTCCAAGTCTCCTTGGAAATAACTTGTAGGAATTTATGCTTATGTGCAAAAATAACTCCAAACTTTAAAGGTGAACATTATCTTGCTGTTCTAGCCATGTGTTTGATCATTGCTACAACCTCAAACTACAGTATTTACATTACAGATCTTGCATCTACTGTTAGTTGGCCTTAATCAGTAATCTTTCCTAGCAGCCAAATTGCTGATGTGTCAGATTTTCAGTTTGACATAAAAGTAGCATGAGAATTTTGATCTATCACTTGGACTGCTTCTTGGAGCAAGAAGTAAATCAAATTAGTATGGATATCTCTAGATAAAAGCATGGCAATAATACAGTCTAGTAGGGAAATAAGTGTCAAAAAATACATGTCATTCACATTTGTTGAAAAATTCACCTTTGCATTTGAAAAGCATCTAAGCACAAAATATAAAACTATTATCAATTTTTACTTTAAAATTTAATGTTATCAATTTTACTGTGGTCTCCAAATGCTTTACTAAATATCAGACCCTGAATCAGGTTCTTGAACTGCTGAACTTCTTTGAACCCTTCTCTTAAAAAAACACAGTCCAAACCAAACCAACCAACCAACCAGCCAACCAACCAACCAACCAACCAACCAACCAACCAAACCAGCCAATCAAAAAAAACCCCAAAACCTCTTAATGTACACTCCTGCAAAACCAAACAAAAAGCCAAACAGAAAAAAACACTTCACCTGACACCAGAAAAGTAATTACTTAGCACTATAAAATAAATATAACAAAAAGGCAGAGATGTAGTTGTACAATACAATTGTAATCCTTCTGGACTATGAAGGAAATAATTAGTCTGAGGTAAAATGAATTTGTGGTTGTTGTGGTTTGTTGGCAAAACCACAGACTATGGTTACTTTAAATGCTATGATAAAGTTCACAGATTTGCCAGGTGAGCTACTGATAGCAAGTCAAGCATCATAATGCTAATAAAAATTTAATGCAACTTTTGAATAATCTCACATAATCAGATGGGTTGGGTTTGTATTTTAATATCTATTGCTCCTCTTGTTGTGTTCTGCAAAACAAAAAGGCCAAAGTGATGTGTTCTTTGACACTTTTATGCTTTATTCAAGATACTTTTTTTTAAAGTCTGTGAATGCAAGCTTCTCAAAGATACAAGGTGGTGATATTTTCTCTGAGGTATACTCATTTCAGAGGAAATATCTTTCTATGGTCAGCACTGGAAATGAACACATAGCTAATAAAAACTTCATGAAAACCTATTGTGAGTTTGAATGAGAAATTAATAATAAGTATGTATTGTATTTTTGATAGAAATGTTTTATGAGCACACAACCTTTGCTAGAGAAATTTATATCTTCAGTACTGGCCATGTTGTTGTCTGAACACCTGAACTGATTTGATTTATTTTACTTTCCCAGATAGTTTAGATTTCCTGTTTGCAAACTTCATTTGACTCTTCCCTGCTCAGAATAGGGTCAAAAAGTACAAAAAATCAACCTGCAATTATGCCAACAAGAGCAAGAAAACCTTCACCACTTTTTGCTTCATTCAGCTTGCTCATTTTTTTTCTCTGTACTCCCATAGCACCCATTTGAATTACTTGGCAAATTCTGGAAGATAAAATAAAAAAATTGACAGCATCTAGAAAAGAACACTCAATCCTTGCATGCTTTTCATCCTAATGCTTACTTTAAATTACAAATACAAATATCAGGATATTAATTTAAGTAGAAGCTTTAGTGATCTACTTGTGTTTAGGTGAGACCCAAACAGCTTCTTAGCCTTCAAATGAATTTGATATTAAGTATGTTTTTTGCCCTGCTTTTACTAGAGTCTTGTTTCCAGGTGACTTGAGGGATGGTGAGTGTTGCGCGCTCTACAGTGGCCCCAGCTAGAAATCCCTGGGAATACTAATGGAAGTCCCCCATTGGGACAAGAGGTCCCTGCACCACAAGGTGATAGGGGCCCTCACCACACACGGCCAGATAGTAACCATTTTGCCCTCGGGACCTTCTACTACTATATTTCGCTTGCTTCTCATTGAGACTGCAGCCCCTCCAATCCCAGATATCATGCCAGCCACAGGCTGCAGTTCCCAGTTTGATGGCCACTCAGAGTGGGTGATGATGGTCACATCCACCCCAGTGTCCATCATGCCTGGCTGATGGATCTTTTCCTCTTTGCAGAACAGGCCACATTTTATTATGGGTTTATTTGAGCCCACAGTGTGCACCCACATAACTGTAGGGTTGAGGGGAACCTGTGCTGGGTAGTTTTGAGGCAACAGAAAAGCTTGTGCAACTGGTATGTACTGGGATAAATAAAATGGTGGAACAATACAGATGAGGGAAATGAAGATTCGGTCCCGAGGATATACATTCTCTTCTTCAGGAAACACCTGAATTTGGTCCGGTCCATTGAGTTTGTCCACAATAATTAAAATGTCCCAGGGACCATCCAGTGGTCCATACTTTCCTGTTGGTATCCAGTGGATGCACTTATCCATGAAGTCAGTGGACACCCAGCTGGTGCCAGGGTTCCACCTAAATTGCTATGTATACTGGAACTGGTTGATATGTGCTGGAATCTGCAGACCTGTTGGATCTGATGTCTGGTCCTCAAAGTATTTGCATATAACCAAGAAGCAATGTGGGATACATTTTTCTCTCACCTCAACAAGAGAGGAGATCATCTAAGGGCTCTGTCTCCAGCAGAGAGTCAAGGGTTTTCCCTCAAGGGGAGGGTTATGGGCCTTCTGCCTCCACATTGATCAAACCTTTTTCTTTAATTTACTAAACTTGCTAGCAGAAAAATCTTCATTCTCCTTTTGCTTGAAAGCATTTGAAACAATGTCCCACAATGGAAAATGTTAGGCCTCCAGTTATTTGGAAGTAGCACTACTTGTTATGCATAGAATATGTTCACACAGCTTTGTTTTTTTATTAAAATCTATATTAAATTATTTTATGTATTTTTTTCTTACCAATTAAATCTCTTAACTATAATTAGGCAACTTGTGAGCCAAAAGAACCCTGCAATGATAATCGCATCAAACTAATTTTATTTAGTTCAAAGAACTAAATTCTGCTAATCTTTCTCTTCACATAACCTTTGTTATACATGAGTCCCAGAGAGCATATCAAGAAAAGAAATAATGTAATAAATTTTGGTATAACTTCATCTTGCATAGATGATGGTCCACAGGTCAAATTATCCTACTGTTTAAAACCATCTTTAAGAATTAATCCAATATTGTTGACTGGCAAAACATTAATCTTCCATTATTTTTGCACTGGGGGCAATCAGCGAAATAAATTCCTTAAGATAAAAACTATTATTCACTCATTTTCAGAAATTCATAAATAATTAGATCTATGGAAGAGATTTTTTTCTCTGTGTGCATACAATTTTAGAGGTACATAAATGAACACTTATTTTGTAGGAAGCAATATATAGATTGATACCTCTAACTAACTGGCAAGCAAAGAGTTACCCTTTTGCAAGTACTTACAATTCTGCAGGTTCTTCTAGTAATTAATAAGTTAGGCTTCAGAAGTGAACTACTTGTGTGGGGGATATTAAAAACTTTGTTGTCAGGAAATGTCACAAACCTCATAGGAGAGAAATAACCCAGCAGCTGGGAGTAAATAAGTATGAGTTTGTTAAGCTGGGACAATATATTGAGTGGTTTGTCTCCATTTTCCTTTGCTAACATATGGAAGGTGCTATGGAAAAGACCTACATTTTATTGGACTGGGTACATAAATAGACATAGATACCTATGGCAAGAACTATGCTCCCCTGAAACACCTGTGGAGAGGAAATATGGTGAGTGGTTCCTGCCTATATCCAGTGAGGATCAAGAAAACACTTCTTAACTCACCCTAACGGAATATGAACTCCTTATTGAAATTCTTAATAATATAATTTGCAATTTAATAAGAAAATATTTTTCCAAGGACATGGCCGTGTAAGCCTAAATTCAAGCCTTCATTTTAGTAGGTCAAAATTACTCATGAAAAATACTGTATCCACCAGGTATCAAGTCAATGATATCTTATCACATTCTCTCACTTTCCTTCTCCCTGAATCACAAAAGGGATGGTTCTTGGAATGAAATTAGATACTTTCTAAAAGGAAAAAAAAGTCTTTGTATTTTTTACACATCTTCCTGAAAGATATTGTGGATCATCATCAGAAGTTATTTTTAGTATATTTAATATAAAGTAAGAAAACAAGCAAGGAAGACCTATAAATTTGTTTTATCCTTTTTATAAATTTCTGTCTGGACACATGGGATATTAATTTTATATTACTACCACAATGACTTCTGAATTTACATTGTAGATAACACTCGCATTTCACAAAATAAAGCTTTTGGAGGATTGCAACTACATTATCTGTTCTGAAACTATCACTGGCATACTAAAAAATTCACTCAAATCATATATTTACCCGCTCTACTTACACTTCTGCAGCTATATTTATTCTTCTCCCTCCTTTTATTGTAAATAATTCAAGGGTTTTTTACTTTTTTCTTACATTTTTAGAGGTACCTCACCTACCACTTCAAGAGACACTTTGGCAATTTAAATGAGTCAGGATCACAAGAGAAAAAATATGAAACTTCTCATAAATACACTCTTGATACAAAAGGAAACCACATCATATGGTAGAATATTATTGATGAGATGTGTATTTAAGACAAATAAACATAACATGCCCATTTCAGATCATGCTTATTTAAGGTCTGACAAACTGTCAAAATTTAAGGTTAAATAGTAATTAATTCTGTTCCTCTACATCACAAAGAAAAAGTTCAAAATATTTTGCTTATCTATGCTTCTGTTCTGAGGTTTTATATTAATAGGCCATGATAGTTTCCCAGTTGCCAAGGATTATCGTTGTTCCACCATAAGCCATTGCCAGCTCCTTAAAGGTATCTCACTGTCATAGACATTACATTAAAATTTTACGAAGTGGATAATTTCCATCTTTCTTGGGAAAAAAAAAAAGGTGTCATCTTCAAACCTACCCAGTCTGGATCAGACAGCAAAAAAACCCCCTCAAACAGCTCTGCTCTTGATCATGGTTTCTTGTATGGCCATGCTAAAGTCTCAGTGCTGTCCCTCATCTTCAGGCCATCTTGATTTCCTCTCAGAATTATTGAAATTTCTGCAAGGCTTTCAAGTTTTTTTTCAACCAGTAGATTAATATTCTCTTTTATCTTGGTTTAACATTAGGTAAATACTATGAATTGCTGTAGACAGAGGAAGAAAAATATTGTTTTAATATCCATTGGGAATCACCAGACACTAAAATTCCACTTTGACTTCAACTGTATGCCAAGTTGAGAAGTTAAATAACTTTTCACAATCTCTTAAGGCATACAAAGAAAGCTTTCTAAATCATTTGCAGGTGGAATTATTTGGATTCAATTGCTGGTGTTCTGACTGTCCTCTTCTCACTATCAAAAAGTTAAAGGTATGTCTCCTTACACTAATCACAAAGAAATATAACAAGCATTACTAATTTCCAAAAAATTCAGTCACAGGAAAAAGACTGCCCTCAGGATGTTATTCAAATAATGTGATTATTTGGAGATAATTACTATGTAAAGAAAGAAAGAAAAAAAAAAAAGAAAGAAAAAAAAAAGGAAAAAGAAAAAGAAAAAAAAAAAAAAGGAAAAAAACCCAAACAAAAACCAAAGAAAAAGAAAGGAGAAAAAAACAGTCACATTTTGAGATTCCTTTTCCAAATACTGTCTGCCTTACAGGACCCCAGAACTTACACACCAAGTAAGAGGAAGGTTCACAATGATTATCTGAAGAGCAGGTGTAATAAAATTCTGTCTTATCCTGTACATCTAAACAACAGAGATGCTTTCCAAAGGGCACTGTCAGGTTTTATGAACTGGAGCAGAAACTGTGCTCTGGTTAACATCTGTCACAAAATGTTACCTGTCTACTATCCCTCTGAACTTCACAGGGTATTTCTCTGCCAGCCCACAGGATCTGAACAGTATTTATGCTTTATGATAGTAAAGTCTCAATGGTTTTGATTTGAAGCATTCAGTGATTCTTAGGTTTGTTCTGTTGTTTGTTTGTTTTTCATCTGACCTCTGTCAGGCTATGAAGTTTAGCTCTAGATTCCTGAGAATTCCAGCCATAAAGATTTCTGTGTATACTAGGTCTGATCCATGTATAGTCTATGACTTCTAAATGTAGCAAAGTTTGTGAAAGATACTGAATAATTTTTTTTCTATTCTCAACATCTTTTTGTTTCCTTAATGGATAAAAGCTTTGGAAATTATGCACTGGCATTTCTATTAGATAACTGAGTGGAAAACTTTTGTTCTAACTTTTCAATTTTTCTACTTTTAAGCTTTTAAAATTAATTTTTCAATTAAATTTGTGTTGAGATTAATTTGATTTTTTAATATTTTCTTGATTTCATTTCAGCTGTTTTATTCTCAGTGAGCTTTCAACAAATCAAGATTGGCTGGCCCATAGGTATGATGTGTATTCTTGGAGTTATCAAGTGCAGACAAGTGAAAGCAACCAGTTTCTAATATCTGTCACAGAAAGACTGGAGTTGCAACTGGCATCACTCAGTAAGAATGAGATATAATTGACTAAGATAAAAAAGAGATAGAAAAGAAGAATGGTAATAAAACTGGAAAACATGTCAGGAAACATCGTAGAAGTAAATTAAAATAAAGCAATTCAGTTTCAAAGCCATATTTGCAGTGCTGACTGCTCTGTACTTGGTCGGAGAGAGCAAAGTAGTTGTGTATCATGCCAAAAGAATATGCTGTAACAGAGAGCAGGAAAATTGTGTAGTCACAAAATATGCACAGATGTATCAGCTTAACTACGCATTTCAAGCTTTTTCAAGAGTGAGATAAGAATAGAGATAATCAGAAGTTCCTGTAGTATTTGTGGGAGTTATCATCCTTCAGAGATTTTTATATACTTCACAGCTGATATTGTTTTAGAAAGAAAATTAACAATAAACTAGCTTTTCATTAAAATTTTCTGACTAATTTTTTTTCTTCTTCTCTTTATGAAAAGAACCTCTACAAGTTATACTCAAAGCTTAGTTTGGAATACTAGTTGCTGTTTCTAACAACTCTTACTTAGATATCTAAAATATTTTAAGAGCATTTTCATGCACTGAAATATACTTAATCAGGTGGGCAGAAAAATAACAGTGAGATATGGGTAAGAATTTATGTGACAGTTTGAACTGCTGCTAGCTTCAACACAGACAAAGGACAGGACACTTTTTGCCTCACATTCTCACACAGTATTTTTACTTGGTTCCAGAGATCATATAAAAACATCACCACCTTTTCTGGGAATAGGACATCACTGATACATCTCTGACCTCCTCGCACTTTGTATAAAGAGGGCAAGGTGATACATCTTCCCTATGGAAGGGATAGTTATATTTCCCCAAAAGTCAATCCACCTCATCCATTTCCCCCATAAGTGTAACTCCACCAAGTTATCGCCATGTGTGATATCTTGAGTGTCACACATGCCTGGGTAATATTCTTTTCTCGTCTTCTGTCTCCAAGGCCAAAGCAGCTCACTATCTTCAATTTCTTACTGATAAATTCTGATGTTTGATAAAACTCTCTCTCCTCAGGCAATTAGTTAATCAAACAAATAACAAAATGCATCAGCTGCCATGATTTTGTAAGGAAACCATTCCTTTAGGAACATGATCAGGTGATGGTCACAACCATCCAATTTCAGGTGGCACATGTTATTATTAATATCAGGCTTTCATATTGTTAAAGGATACTTTTGAAAATGAAAGAAGGAAATGGTTGTCTGGCCCAAATAATTTTGATTTTTTGACTCTAACCAAAAGACAGTGAATGCAATAGTACTACAGCTGGTTATTTATGACCACATTTTCTTTCTCAATAGCCCACAGCTGTGACATTTGTTAGTATGCACTCAAATTTTCTATCAAGATTCTACTGATGTTTTCTGATAAATACTTCTTTAAATATCTTTCTGCAACATCACTAGTGACCCTTAGACTTACCAAATAAATAATTCAGAACACTTCCAGTTTGTAAAGAACCTTGCACCTATTTCCACCATGCAAACACTCAAAACTCTGTTAGAATTCATAAGCAAGCTCATGAAAGCATGTCCTTATTGCTGAAACTGTGGGCATTTTATTAAAAAGAATACTCAGAGATAGGTTATTACATATATTTTTTCCTAGTTTAGGCAATTGTTCATATAAATTGCATTGTTTTACAGATCCTTGGCTCATGTTCAGGCGCTGTCTTTCAGTTGAGATCTGCATGTATGAAGACTGTGCACATATGATAATGATATGATATGATATTTCATATTATCATATGAAATATGATAATGATAGCCAAAAGAAGAACTTAAAACACAGTTTGCATTAGGATTAATGTCACTGAAAATTTGTTTTGCACAGTTAACAGTTTACTCTTGGGGTGAAATAAAGTTGTCAAGACTGAAGCAGAAGGGCATGGGAAAAACCCAGTGCAGTTGTGGTGAGGAGACTGGTTCGCTCCCAGCATCCCCTGTGCGTGCATGGCAATCACCTCCAGAAAGTTCTCTGTGAGATTATTGGTTTAAATATGCTGTAATATTTTGCATATTCCTAAACCCTTTTTCCTATTGGACCTTCACCCTCAAACTCCACCTCTAACCTACCTTATATAAGTTGTGTTTATCTTTGCCCTTGGCCCTTTTGGGACACCCTGTTGTATTGTGCTCAGCTTTGTCCTCTTTGTTATTTTTGTATTAATAATCTGTCTTTACTTCTGGGTCACCAATCTGTGCCTGTCCTTCATTTTTAATCGCCAAGTTCAGAGACCTCTCACCAATCTCCCAGGTGGTCTAGGGGTCTGTCCATCTGGACCAGACCCTGAGCGGCCACAGTTTACTCCTATGATAGCTAATAAATCAGATGGTATGCCCTAATTTCAGAGGATTGCTGCTTAAATGGATTTCAGAGAGGGAGCACCATACTTCTTCATTTTTGTTTATTGCCTTTTTTTTCCCTGCAGAATTACTGTGATTCTCTGTGAAAGCTTCAATGTGCACAAAACACCTGATCTATTAGCACAAAACTGGAGCACTTCTGCCAATGCTTCAGGGTAAAGAATGACAAACATAAAGAATGAGAAACATTAAGAATGTCTAAACTAGCATGAATGTAACATTTGGGTTACATGTGGGCAGTGCAATTCACTAAGTAATGCTAAAGGAAATTAAGGGAACAACATATAATTTCCAAGATATCTGCATTCACAACCTCAGTTATGTGTTAGGAAATTAGTTTGCCTGGTTCTAAGTGACCACAATCACAGGAAGAGACTGTTCTCAACAAAGAGGTATCCTGAAAACTATTCTAAAATTTTCATATTTATCAGCTCATTTCTTCATCCACTAGTTTTATTTGCTCAGATAATTTGAACTGTTTGAATGAGACAGATAGTCTTCAATTTATTATGTGTTGCATTACTGGCTTATTTTCTTTTGAATAAATCAAAGGGATTTTCCCACAGTTTTATACAACTGATAAATTGTATAACTCAGTGAATTCCTTTAAAATTCAAACACATGGCCAAATTGTAAGTTGATTAGTACTGTGTAGATCTAGGACATTATTACTTTGTTCCTATGCATTAATGTATCTTTTCAATTAAAAAAAAAACCAGAACAACAACAACAAAACAAAAATTAAAAAAAACCTCTCTGAATCTACTGATATTTTGAAGTAGACAAAAAAGCCTAAATAAATTTAATGTCTTTATCAATTAACCAGTTGGGAATTTCACTGAAATGATGAACTTTTTTTTTTTTTCCAATTTGCTTGTGAGCTGCTTCTTTTGAGCCTCAAGACACAAAAGCGAACGAGACTGTTCTTCTATACAGCGCTGAATGTTTTACTCAGCTTATCAAAAGAAACAGAAAAATAGTTTTAAAGTATTTTGGTTACCCTCAATTTAGAACAGGTAAAGACCATACATAGGGATAAAGGTGAAATAATTACATATATTTGAAACAAGTATCTTCAGGTATGTGTATCTCCATGCTGGAACCTTTACAATTTTATCACTGGCATTTTAACTGAGGTCTTCCAAATGCAATATTTTTTTAATAATAGGAAAAATTAAGCAATGATTATGTGCTTTTGACACAGATCTGTTTCTATGTTATTTTGGACTTCTCATATTTTCCTTGATATTTTTTTTGCCATTGCTGTGGTTTCTCTAAATCAGCTATCCTGAAATAACTGTATGTGAGGAAAACCTCAAGATTTTGCTCTTCCTCTACCCAATGGACTTTTTCTTTCATGTTAGGACTTTAAGCTGAAAAATATACATTTTTTTTTTATTTTTCCTTACGAGGGACCTAGACAGAGTACCCCAAACCCATGCAGCTGTCCAGGTTTCAGTCTGTAGGGAATGCCTAAGCCTTTCACTGGATTGTAGCAGAGAGAAGGGTTGTCAGATGTCACCAGGTGAATGACCTGCTCAGCCTGGTAGCAGAGCTATGGGATGATGTAAGAAAGGTTGGGGAGTATTAGAGGTTCAGAAAGGGACATAGTCTGATGGAAACAAGAGGTTTCAGGAGCAGCTGGGAGTAGTCACTAAAAAAATTCAAGAACAAGGGGTTCATCTGTTCATCCCCCCGCAAGGAGCAGGTACAGGTTTTGAAGAAAGGAGCAAATGGAGGGTAGTCTATGCTTGGAGTGGCAAAAAAATCCTTCTTTACCCACCCCATAAGATGCCTGTATACAATAGGTAGGAGGCTTTGTACATGGAAGACTAGCCTAAAGATGAAGGTAGAATTATATCAGAGGTGTCACTACAATCAGAAAGATCAATTGCCAATCAAATATGCTTCCAAGACGAAGTGGAAATGGGTTATAGCCATAAATTACTCCCTTCTAAGAAGAACAGAGAGGCTAATATGACAAACAGGCACAACCTACAAGGAGACCTGCAGCTTCCCTCAGACCTGGAATAGGAAAATCTCCAGGAAGCTATTAATACATGGCTCCACAGCTTCTATCACCACCAAAGTTGTGTGGTTTTGACAATGGAATGGTCTACAAATCCATTTAAAGAATCCTGGCATCAGACAGGACTGGCCTTACTCAGTCTGCACAGGACCTAGCAGTGCTCCTTGGCAGAGCTTTAAACTAGACATGAGCCAGCCATGGGCACGCCCAACCCAGACAGTCAAGTGTGTCCTGGGCTGCATCCATAGGCAAATATATTTATTTTTCACATTCTTATATAAAGTCTACTTTCTTTCTGATTGATTTCAGTTCTTCTCTTACTATTTTTAGCATGCATGGTTCTAAATTGTCCTCAAAGCACTGTATTCATCTTTCTCAAATGTAAAGCCAAGTAAGTGCCCTGTGTCAAAACAAAATGCGCCCTCTAGTGAATTTACCACACACACACACATCCCTCTCAAATAGCAACATGAAAAAAGCATTAAGTTTTGAACAGGTGAACATTATTATTCTCACAAAGGTAATGGCCTGAGCTGAATAAAGAATAAAAAGCAAAGCTGTTAACTGATGGTCAGATTGATATATTTTACAATTTTGCTTTTGCAGCTTTTGAGAGTCAATCTTTTTAATGTTTGATGGGTCAGTACAGCCAGGTTACCAACACAATGGTCGGTGGTCAAGGAATTCTGAAGCAACTCTCAGGGAGACTGAAATTTTATTAGCTTCAAAATACAGCTCTATAGTTTGTTGAGAATTTCTTTCAGACTGGTTCCCTTTAGTAAACTCAAAGGATTCAGTTCAAATAAAAGACTTATAGAATAATAGCATGGTTCGGTTTGGAAGGCATCTTAAAGATTTCATATACCCTCACAGAACTGTGTTTAGCATCATCTAACAAGATGCTGTTTTCTCTTTATGCAACAAGAAATGCAAGTACTTGAAGACTACTATTTTATGCTTAAATCTAAGCACACACAATTTGTTAGACACAAAGGAATGTTTCCTGAGTAGTCCCCAGCTCCTCCAAGCATGAGCAATATAAAAATAATATTGTGGCATCAGAGTCTGGTTGATTAATATAACTATATTGAGATGGTGTATATATGTATTCATGTATATATGCATACATACACCTCATAAACAGCACTGAAAAATTCTGTAATCTTTATCGAATTGTAGCATCACAGATTGGTTTGGGTTGGAAGGGACTTTAAAGATCGTCTTGTTTCCAACACCTCTGCCAAGACTAGGACATCTTCCACTAGACCAGGGGCTTCAAAACCGCATCCATTCTGGCCTTGAACATTTCCAGGGATGGGGCACCCACTGTTTCTCTGGTCATACCTCATCAGCCTCAGATTAAAGAATTTATTCCTAATATCCTGATCTACCTTATTTCAGTTTGAAACCATTTCCCCTTGTCCTGTCACTACATACCCTTGCAAAATATCCCTCTACAGGTTTCTTGCAGGCCACTTTTGGTACTAGAAAACTTCTTTAAGCTTTTTACAGTCAGAGAAATTCTTCATTTTTCCCTACCTTTTCATTTTTAGGATCAAGATCTACATCATTCACATGTATAGATTCTCAAATTATTACTGCCTAAAAAAGCAAGTAAGGTAAAATTGTAGGACAATTTTGAGTGTGTTAAGGAGCAGTTAAAACCAGCTGTTTCTATTGTGTAGATAATTATGGAATAATTTGTTTTCTTTGAATTGGTTTCATTTTTGTTCTTATTATAAAATCTCTTAAAACAACAATGCAAGAAAAAATATAGAAAAAACTGCCAGATATTTATTATATTTCTGTTATTTTGACATTTGCTTGAAGCAAAAATAGCATGAAGGTAACATTGTGATGACAAATCACACTTTAATTACTATTTTGCAAGGAATAATTATTGTAATGTGATATGTAAGGGACTGAGACTGAACTGGATCCTGAGAAGTAATCAAGCTTTAAAGTGACACAAAGAAATGAAAGAACTTTTAAATAAAGTAGTGGAAATATTAGCAGAAATCTGTTTCAGTGTTTTGGTTTTGCTTCTAACACCCTCTCTGAATCCTCATATTTGATGTGCTGCAACTCTAGCTACAAAGTTTAATTCTGAGCTTCCTAATAGACTCTCTACATTAACTGTCTTCTGAGATTAGTTAAAATCAGAAAGAATATTTCAGACATACACAGAACTCTGTCTTGATTTCCTGTTGACTTTAAACTCTCTATTTAATGCAGATAGGTTCTAAATAAATAACCTAAAAGTTCCTGATTTCCTATCCTGACTTTAAGCCTTGACTCCCAGGATAAACCATGAAACACAACATGCATATATATGTGTGGAAGCACACACATGTAGTCTGTGCTGCCTGAAATTTCCCTTGTACTGAAACAATGACTCCAAGTTTGTGAGACCAAGCTTAAGTTATAATTTCACTCCATGTGTTTTTAAGATTCCTTTGCATACCTTTAAGCTGGCCTATCTTCAGAGACAGTGCTATCAACAAGAGAAATGCTTATATGCATATACTGGCATTTGTAGCAATTTTCCAAACTGAAAGATGCTATGTAACAGTGGATAATCTTTTTTTCACATCTCATTCCTTTCACTAAAAACAAAATTATCTCATATATACTTGAGGAACACAGTTTTTTTGGTTATAGAACTTGTATGAACCTGAAACAAAACCAGAGAGAATCCTTAATTTAAAGACCATTCAGAAACTGATTTCAACCCTTAACATTTTACTTAAAAAATGAAAAAAAAATAGAATTTTTGCTGGTCTCATTTAGTAGTGGCTGGGACTAAAATTATTAGCACTAATTAATTCTGTTCACACGTTCACACACACACACACACACAAGCACACACACACATACATACACACACATAGATGAATGTCACATTCTTGGCCAGTGGAAGACAGCTGATTAAGCAATCATGGAAGAATCTGATTTCATGCTATTTTCTGCACAGTTTTTTTTCTGTCTGTATTGATTATACTATATATGTTTTTTCAGGAACCAGTAAATTAAGCCGGTCAAGTACTTTGAACCCAAGAAGGCTCCTGAAGTAAAGGACTATACTGACTTACTACCTATTCCTATAAAAAGCCCCTGAAAGCAAACACTACCCATTTGATATATACCCACCTCCTTGCCTTGTTAGCTCTTTCAAGGAGTGTTTTTCATTTCTTGCCTACAGTGGGTGTCTTGTTGCATTGCATGCAACTTATTTCCACTGTTTTAATATTTTATCCTCATGAATATGTGTGTGTTTCACAAAGTAACTTTAAGTCAACAGATGGGTATACAGTCTTATATTTTTGAAATAAGTATATTTGTAATGAAACTTGCAGTGTCATCTCACTTACCAGATCTATTTGCTATCTTCCTATACATAGATATTATACAAAAAAAAAAGTTGTCTGTGAAATCAAGACAACTGTCCTAGGTTTTGCAATAAATATTTCCAAAAAATAAAAAATCTATAAAAAAATAGCTTGGCTCAACTTTTAAATAGTTTGTTCTTCATACTTCAGTATATTTATTTTTAATTGGTTTTTAAACTAGATTACTGAATTGCATAATGGAAAGTATTTTGGACCAGAAAGAAACCTACAGTATTTTTATGTGTTAAATATTTTGCATATGAAAGAAACATAAACCTACTCTAATATGAATGGGAATAAAGCTCTGTATGGGCCACTGGATACAATATAACAGTAAGTGACTAATTTTTCAATGCAAAATGAAAAAAAAGAAGTCTACATGTACTACATAAAAAATTACGGCATTATTAATACAGAATGCTCTTGAAACATAAAGTATCTGAGATTGCAGATAAATAAACATTTGTCAAATATGGGAAAGACAAGAGTAAGACATAAAAAGATCATTGATTTTCCATTCATAGGAGCTTTAAAATTATATACAGAGATAGGAAAACAACAACATTAATAGAAGCCTTCAACCACCCCTAAGACTGCTACAGAAAAGGTAATTCAATATAAAATAAGTAATTCTACTCACAGCAGGTCTCTACATAAAAAGCTCCAACAAAAATTCCATTTCTGGGTCAGTTTTATATCTGCAATATATAGGTTTGGATGGCAGCTGGTATGAATGACATTTTGGTACCAAGCCATAGTTGTGGCCTTAGGATTTGAATAAATTCCTAGTCATTCTAACAACAACCTAAAATATTTGCCCTTTGGCAGTAGCTTTTTAGCTAGTAGTTATTCTTTCTGGTTTTGCATAATATATTTTAAAAGTATTCTTTTCATAATTTCTATACTGAATAAGTTGATTATGTTGTGAATGAAAAAAAATTATGTTATTTGTGAATAAAAAAGTCAGAAGTTTCCCAGTCCATTGATTTGGCACTCCTCTGACTTCAAGTTATAAAGTGTGCTTATTGTACCTAAAGTTTCTAAAAAAATTGTAAAATACACTAATAAAACCTTTTTAAAAGCTACCCGTATCAAGATTATTCTGTATACAGAAATAGCTGTATTAATTGGACAAAAAAAAATTAAAAATTACCGACTCAAAACCCACATTGGTATTAACTCCTAATTTAAAATATCTGTCCTGAAAAAAAATGTTTACTCAAAACTCCATGAGCATAAGTTATCCTAGGAAAAAAGAATGGCATGGAAAAGGCACGAAACAAGTAATTATCTTTAGAAATCAATGACTTATTTTTGATCCAGAGGTCTGCTACCACACTTAAACTTTGCATGTGTCTGAGGCAAGCCACTCACAGTGTTTGTACTTTTGATTTGAAGGGACTAAATTATGACTCTGCCTAATACAGTATCTGTAATAATTTATTTAAATATACTCTTAGCTAGTAACTATTCAGACTAAAATCCAACATTAAACTTGAATCCAACACTAAACTTGTTGACCTGTTGTCTAATATTTTCAAGGGTGATCTTCAAAAGTAACCTGAGTTCCATTTTCCCACAGTTTAGAAATGAAAAACAAGACTACTTTAATCAGATAGTGTGAGTGAACACGAAAAAGAAATGTGTAATCTTTTTTTTTCACTCCTTAAAAGTAAAATTTGTGTTTAGAAATTTAGTAAAATAGGGATGAAATAAACTATTTTTTCTCATTTTGAATGTTCCTGGAAATGTCACTCCCATTGCGTCCTGAAACATTAAAAACCTGAAAAATTTATGAGCAACATTTTTGATGCTCATAAATATTTCCAATTCTTCTTAAAACTGTGTGAACACAAACACACATATACAGATAAATTTATGTAAATGAAAATCAAAATTAAAAAAAAAAACCTTGCATAGCACAAAAAGATCTGTTCACTCTCAGGGCATCTCTGCATATTTTATGCTTATCTGCTTCACTCATGCTTTTCTATGGAGCAAGCTCTATTAATTCATCAAATTAAAAAAGGAAAAAACCAGTCTGCCATTATGACAGAACCAATTATACTAAGACTGAGAAATAGATGAAGGCATCAGTGCAGTAATTAAAACTTCATTCTTTTGAATTAGCTTTGAGTTTGATCAACCAGTAAGATGCAGATGTAGACTACTAAAGAAGGGTTAAAATATCCTGGAAGGATTCAGTAATTACAGGTATTGATTACTTTTGGACTCTGTTGAGCCGACAGGTTAAGAAAAGCACACCTGCCTGTTTGGTCTTTTTATTTCTCACAAGATTGATGACTTAATAAACAGGGAGCAAGCACTCACATAAATTCAACATCTGTAATATTTTTCATCCCTGAATTACTTGGATGAGAGGGACATCTTTTATGTGAAGTCACCAGAGAGGAGCCAGCAGACCTGATCTGCACCCTGTACTCTTTCTTGTGATTAATACAGGGTTGATGTTTAAAGAGGAAGCACCCTTAGGCAAAAACTCAGCAAAAAGAAACTATGTTCCTTTAAGTGCCATGCTCTGATGTTTTCCGCTGTTTGTAAAATGCATGTTCTTCATGTATTAGGGTCTAGCCTGTCTTTTTCTGCATGTGCTATCTTAAATAAATCCACCCACATCCATGCTATCTAATGTAACTTATAGGGTTTTTTGTCTTTAAAAAAATTAATTAAAAAAATGCATTTAGTTAGTTATAAAATGAATTAAAAACCTGAAAATGAGGGAAAGAATTTGGAATTATTTCAAATTATCTTTACTTAGAGAACTTTTTATACCAAAAAGTGCTTTTGGATCAACTATGATCTAAAGTAGAGGAAAAAGTAAATATGAAAAATAATTTAGGATGGGTTAGTACAGGAGTGCTGTGAATCAGTTAACATAGGAAAAAAACACGAAGGACAGAAATTCTTATTTAAGGAAAATATTTTTCATCGTATTCAGATGAAGCCAATGCTAATAAAGTATGCAATATGAGCGACATCATATAAGCACTCTTACGTTTTCTGTGTATCTGCACTATTTAGTAAACACACATTGCTTGGAGCATTTTGTGGCCACAAGTTAGATTACATTGCAGCACTTCATGGTTCTTTCAATTTTCTTTTTTTCTGAGTCACTGCTGAATTTTATTTCCCTGATCTTCGACCAAATTTAATTGTGTGAATCCTTGAATAAATATACTCTGTGTGTTTTCCTTCCTTTCTACATTCATTCCAATTCATGCAAGTACACTGTATTTTCTCTTCTTATTCTTCTAATCAGCAAATAAATTTTATTATAATTTTTTTTTATTACAAATTACTCGTTTTTGCATTCTTCGATTTTTTGGTTCATTGGTAGAGATTATTGCCTCAAATTTTCTCTAATAGAGGCTCTTTTTTAAATCTATTGTTCTCAACATGAGGTCAGATTTGCCATTTGTTAAAATGCCATTTTAAAAGTGGTTATTGCCTTTTAAATGTCAGAATGACAATGAAGAGCATTTGCACTCAGAGAAAAAATGTTGGCCCCGTATTTTGTCAGGAAGCTGACAGCACACAGAGAGAAGGCAGCTGTAGATATCAGTCCAAATGAGCAGAATGAAAAAGATGTTACTTTCTCAGGTTGCAATTTTTTTTAATGATAGTCCATAATCTTACTTCCATTGACCTTTATGGGATGCAGAGGTTTTTTGAAAAATGCTGGGGTTTTGCTGGATTTTATTTCACTGACAGATAATTTTCACATGAGAAAACTATTGCAAAATATTATTAATAAATAGATTTCATAAAAGCTGATTAAAAAAATAAAGTACTTGTTTCCCACATGTTGAAAAATAATCAATACATTTCCAATTTGAGAATATTTTGCATAAAGTTTAAAATAATTAAAACTTTTCTTTTAAATATTTTGAAAACAGGAACACCAACAATCAAAACACACACAAAAAAGAATCACCTCTTATTTTTAAATGTACATTTCCTATCCTAAATAAGTAGAATACCAACGGAGAAACCCAAAACAGTGCACAAACAAAACACACCCCCGCCTCCAAAAACCCAAACCCAAAGAAACAACAAAACAAGCCAAAACAAATAAAGAAATAAACAAAATTCAAGGAGATTACAGGAAAACAATAGAAATGTTTACTACAAGGAATGCTTTTTCCCCCCCTGGAAATTATTAAATTTGTTATAGAACAAATATATTTTCTGTCCATTGTGATTTGAGAAAACATGAGCCTTCCCTGAAATTTAGAGTAACATGTAACAGTTTATACCATTCTACTCCAAAAATATTAGTCGCCAAATAAAAGTTAATAGATATATCAAGCATAAGAAAAATATTTTTCAAGACATTGTAGTTTTAAAATTCAATTTTAATGACATAAAAAATTGGTCAATTAATGTGAATTTCTGAAAATTATTTCTGTATTTAGAGGCATATCTTGCAGATTTTAGGACTTGAAAAATTATATTCTATACATGATGAAAATAAGAAAATGATTTAACACTATTTCTTGTTTCAATTTATCTTATGTTTAAAATAACAATCTGAAAATTCCTAGATGTGGCAAATAGTCCGTCATGTTAGGGCACACTTCTGCCACAGAGGGCTAACAGGCTATTCTAACAAGTAAGGTTATATTAGCTGCAGGTTAAAAAAAAAAACAAAAAAACCACAACTTCATCATACTTTCCTCTTCTTAAAGTACTTGAACAACTTAATTACTTGACAGATAGTACCTTTTCTACATATTGGATCTTGATTCAAATGTTCAATTTAACTTTGTAAATCGTAGGCAGAGAAAATCCCCTGACATATTATTTAGTACTGGACTCTGACACTGGGTAAACCCTTCAGTTTCTCACATAGAAGAACAGCACTACTTGGTCTTCATTAGCTCTATATTTTGTTTTTATTTCATACATAAATCCTTCCCCAAATTTCTGCATGAGCCAGCTCTTTGAGTAATTTTATCTAGATTATCATTCACACAATGGACTACCCAGAAATATTTCAGCAAAGCAGCAGGCCTTGAATTGGCATTAATCCCAGGTTACCTGTAGGTTATTTGTATTGGTCTTTGATTATCATCCTTGATCATTATTCTGAGGCTTGACACTAAACTTTATGTCATTCTTTGTATCATGCCATAAAATCTTGTCATAAAATTGACAGAACGTAAAAAGCTTTCTTTATAGAAAAAGCAACCACAGACAAGGAAATAACAATTCTGATAAATCCTCAATATCACCAAAAATGTTCAAGGACTAAAGGGAGAATAGGAATCGTCATGTAGTGACACTGTTTAAGTAAGATTCCTACAAAACAGAAGAGCCTAAACTACCAGTTTTTTACTACAGTGCTCCCTGTACTGCTTGTGCCACCAGAACAAAATCTTTCCTGAACTTCTACAAAATATTTTGTGATGCAACATAGTTGAAATTTGAGCATTTTTGTGTGACTTCAAGTATACTTATTAGGCAATATATCTCTATTTTAATTTCATGAAGAAAAAATAAAAAGTCTTGCATATCAAGGAAATATAAACAAAAGAAATGAGGATCACAAAAATCAGTTAATGTTTCATGATTTCAGCCCTACAAAGACACAACACTGAATTTTCTTTGGTCTCCATTTATGAATTTCTTATGCTCTCCATCTATCTTTGACTAACATTATGAAATGTTTAAGTGCTTGATGTTATGTTGTTGAGTCAGTTGATTTTCTGGACACAGGGTTGCGAAGGGGGGATACAGAAGTCAACAGAAACCTGACAATGTAACCATTCAACAGTGTGTGTTGTCAGCAAATTTCCAGGTGGCAAGTCAAATATTTCAAAATATTTGCTTACAAGTGTGTATGAAAAATGCTCAGCTATATAGTTTCCTGCCTTTTCACTCTGTTGAGTATGCTATATGTGATATATGTCTAGGTAGAATACCTGTTTAGAAACCTTTCTGAAAATATTAATCTGATCCCATTTCAGGAAGTGATATTCCACCTCTAGCAACAACTGTGGGTGCAAAATGTTTACCTCTTTTGTTGAGGATGAAGAGGTGACTTATCACTGAGTACCTACCTAGAGAGAGAGAGATCTGAATGCACTTTAATTATACTTTAAATTTGTTTGCTATCTTTTATTCAGCAAACAAATGCATCCTATTTTCCAAAAGAGGAGGTTCAACTAGACAAGAAATATTAGTTTTTAATAATAGGAGTAACCAATCAGTGTGATAACTTATCTGAGGATCTGGGGCATTTTTGATACCTCTAAATCAAGATTGTCTATCATCATAAATTTCATTCCATAACAAGGCAAAGACTGTTATAGAACTACTTGCAAAATTGTATGAATACTATCATAGAGCTGATAAAGATCTGTGATTCCACTCTAAGCTAATAAAGGAGCTCAACTCCTCAACTGCTAGGTTGAGGAGAACGTGTTTTGTTTAATTTTTTAATATACTCAAATGTAATAAACCAGCCACCTGTCTTTTCCTATCAATTTCATGTACAGAGCTTTTTTTTTTTAATATATGAATCTGGATAAAAGGTGTTGTTAATTTATTTGCTGGATGCCTCTTCAAAATGCAATTTAGCTTAAATATGTTTTCTTAGCTAAAACTGCAGACAACATACAATAGCCCATATTATATTTGTCATCTGCTTTTTCAGTTAAATGCTCACGCTGCTGTTTCTTGAAAAGTCCTTTTAAATGTTGCAATAGAATATGCAAAGAACAAAGAGTCATGTCAACTTTTAAATTCACCTGTACTGAAAATCTCCCTGTAATCCGTCTGGGTAATATACTCAGGTGTTTTAAGACATTACCAATAAGCTTAGAAAGTAGAGTTTCTTAACATCTAATTTAAGCAGCCACAACAGGGAAACAATCATCATGCTGATAAAGTTGAAATGAAGAATTTTAGACAAAATATTAATAAATTAATTTTCCCCCAAGGTTAGTGGTGTTTGGAATTCTTTAACCCAAGAAGAATAAGCTGACTCAGACACACTGTGCTGAATCTATTTCTACTCAGGGAACCATTCTGTGACACAGCAGTATCAGCTGAAGGCATGTTGGAAGGGTACAATCTGGATCATGAACGTTCATCTCACAGAGACAAGCTACTGGATCAGTCAGTTCACAAAACTTTTCAGTAATCTTCAAGAATTCAGAATTTTCAGAACTGTATTGGCTCCTATGTAAAGACTATAGTTTAACAACATAATGTCATGATAATAAAGTATTTTCATTTCCCTTTACAAATCTGATATATTTCAAATTTAAGTGCTGGTTAGTGGTTGGGATGTGGAGTGGGGTCGAAGGGTCAGAGAGATGAAGAGGATGGAACTAAGGAAAGATTTTCTCTCATGGCCAGCAGTTTTTTGAACAGTTTTATGCCAGTGGGCATAAGTAATGAGAGTATTAGAAACCATAATCAAACCACTTCCAGTGGACATCAGTGAACAGGTCTGCCCTTCTTGTTATTCTTGTTATTCAGCTGCCACAGAAAAACAGATCAAGAATTGTGTCTTTCCTCCCAAACCCTCTCCATGAAAGTGATCCCCCATAAATTGAAACATGCGGTCCCAGAGATACTTCTGAGTGCATATGTGGGTTTTTCCTGAGAAAAGAACACCAAATATTTCCTTGCTTCTGAAACATATGGACTTCTTGATCTCCTTGGAAGTGCTCCAGCACCTTAGAGACAAAACCTTCCATAGCTTTGGAAGAGTGCCCTAATCTAGGTTGCCTGCACTTCATATCACATTCAGCTTTAAAGAATGCATAATTTACTTGTTAGCTGACGGATAATGACAATGATATTGAACATACTATTACAGCAACACTTACTCAAGAAATGGTATTACTTTTCAGCATACTTACTTGCTTGAAAAGGTGCATAATTATGCCCTTAAATTATTAGTTCTTAAGAACCATGTTGATTCAAAGATGATAGTGTGCCTTTATTAAACTAAAAATAAACATAGACACATTTGGAATCTACATTTTAGAAAGGATTCAAAATATGTATGACATTTTATGAATCCAAAGGAAACTATAACTCTGTCTAGGAACCAAAAAGCCAACTATAAAAAGGGAAAAAAAAAAACAACAAAAAGAAACATTCCAAATGCTGACTTTGCCATGGTTCCCATCATAATCAAGGATCAAATAAAATTGCTACTATTTCTTCAAAGCAGTAATTTAAAAATTCTATATTACTACTGTTGTTACAAACTGGACACATAAATACTTAATTAAAATATTCAGGGAACATTCATTGGTCAGCTGACATATATGGGTGATCAGCATAGAAAAACACACCTCTGCTACTACATTTCCTTAGCCTCCAAAAAGGGTAGTCACACACAAAGTGCCTGCTGAGAGTGGTGCCTGGTCATCTATAAATAATGGCTCTACATTTCTCTGGAAAGTATGATTTTTCCTACATGAAAACTTGCAAGGAATTTTTATACTGATTGAACATGCTTGAGAGTGCATTTCTAGCAACCATGGGCATCCTCTGTCATTGCTTTTTTTCCAGATGCCAATTTGGCCTTAGGATTTTTAAAACTGAAATGTAAGGATGCTTAGTAAAACTGTGATTTCAGGTGCCAGCATGGTGAACAGAGTGGGATGTAAGAAAGATGCCATCTGATCTTCTTGCGGAGGACACAGTCTGATGGTGACCAGACTGATCAGTGAACTTTTTGGTCAATGTAACATCAATTTCTGAGAGCAGAACTGGAGGCACTGGAGCAACTGGAAGAAGCTGATAAATGGAATTATTCTCTTTGGGGGAATTCCCAGGTTTCTTCAAAATTCTTCTTTATGAATACAATGATACATGTAGAAATACAGGGAGAGGGGAGTGTTGTATTGCACTAAGTAGTTTGTTTTGTTTACAGGGTTTGGGGTTATTGCACTGAATGGTTGGTTCTGTTTCCCCCTCTCAGTCGTTCATCCCTCTCCTTAACCCCTCCCTATCTCCCTCTCCCCCTGCCCCTGCGCCCTCCCTCCCCGGAGTAAAAGTGTGCTGGACACGATCCAGAGAGTAAGAGATTTTTCTGAGTTTTGCTTTCGTTCATGTGGGGTACCTACTCTTTTCTGGCCTGAGCTTGCCTTATTAGAGCCAGGAGAGACAAGGGATTTCTCCACAGGGGAGCAAGTCAGAAGAAGACGTTCTCAAAGATGGTTTTCTGACTGTGTCCGTCTGTGACACAGCTCGGGATATCCAGGTTTTGTCAGGGGTGTGAGAAAACAATTCACCTTAAGTTGAAAGTCTTTCCTATTAGAAAAGCCTTGGGAATGGGGATTCAATGGATTACTCAGAAAGATCTTTGATAAGATGTACTCATATTGGTGTTTTATATACCTTTTTCTTACTTTCAGTTTATTTGGATTTTATTTTTTTCTTTAAAAGAAAGTAGATAAATCTATGAGACTCTGATCTTGCAAAATATTGTTGCAGAGAAAGACTGCAGATATTCTAACTGCTGCAGAAACATATTCAGCTTTTAAGAGATCCTCCTACAAATTGGTAAATAAATGAGTTCAAAAGTTCATAGAGATGACTTTTTCTTCACCACCTAAGAAAATAATGCATTAACAACATACATGTTGAGCTAAATCAAAATATGTTCAATACTTGAAATAATTTTTTATACAATAGATGAACATATGAAAAGTAAGATGTTAAAATGAGCAGCAATAAAGATTAAGAGGTTTTCAGATCAGAAGACACCCACTCAAGGGTTTTGAATTGCCTCCCAGACAAGGAAGATCGGAGCTAATTAAACAGAAAATTATTTTAAAGTTAGTTAAGTAGGCAACCATACTAATTTTTAGAATTCTCAACAAATTTTTCATGGATTGCAGTGTTAAAGAGTGGTTTGTAAGTACTTGTTATGTCTTAAATATGGTATCAGAGTGTTCTTTTAGGGCAAATACACTATCTATCAATTTTGTTACAAGTTAGCTGATGTTCATAACAGACTTTAGCCTTGTCCCCTCCCTGGAGTTAGTGGGATGAGATCAATCCATCAAAATCTACAGTGCTTAGGACTTTATAATTTATTGTTCACTGTAACCTTGTGATATACAGCAGAATGCTCTCACTTCTGAAGAAACAAGCTGGTACATCTTTGTACAGATTACACATGCACTATTTACATATATTCTGTTATTCATGTTCCTCGTTGTGTCTAATTCAAATCATCCTTTCTGACACAGGAATATTTCTTCTGTAACCTGCAGAAATGGAGGTGTAAAACTACATGCAATTTTTTTTTTTCAAATTAAATGTTTTCATGTCTTCCACAAGGTTTTGATTAGTAAGATAGTAAACAAAGAAAACCAAAAAACAAAAAAAAAACAAACAAAAAACCCACAAGAAACCAAAAAAAACCCAAACAAAACAAACACACTAAAAACCCCCCAAAAGAACAAAACTGAAAGAAGAAATAAAACCCAAAACCAAAACCAACCAAACACACAAAATAAAACCCTTACAGTTTTTACTATTAATTTATACAGGATAGAATCCTACCACATTTTTATGTATATGTAGATGAAGGTCTAAGAACATGTAACAGTATTATGGTACCTAAGCTATAATTTGTGTAGTAAATGCTCACAGATCTGGGGCAATTAATTTGCTCCTTTGTACCTGCTGAAAGAACTTATTAAGTATTTTAAATAGTCTGAATTATTTATCTTAATCTTAATGTAATCATCTCATATGTGTGTTTTTCATTTCCAACACAGGAATCACTTGATCTGCTGGTATTATTTTCTGTTCCTTAAAATATATTAAGTAACATATGTTTTCTATTAATAATCAAAAAAAAAGAAGCCATACTCACTTAAATTTGTATTAGATGATGTAACACATGCTTAACTTCCACATTTTACGTCATGTAATCTAAAATATAATATTTTGTGTGTCTTTGTTGTCCTCCCTCCTTTTTTCTTGTCTCACATAATCTCTCATAAGAATAATTCCATCAGATATTATGGGATATAAAGAATTACTTCTAATTTCTTTGCAGGTGTTTCCATTTTATTTATTATCAAAACATCTGAGTGCTTCATTGACATTATTTACCTTTCTTTCCTACCTCCTCTGAGATGCAAATAAATGAGAATCATACTTAAGACATATTTATTGGAACACACTTCTAGTACCTAATACTAAGAGCAACTGAATAGGTGTTAATATAAACGTTCATAAGTGCTCACTTTGAAATGACTGGATATCTGGGTCATGTATAAGCACTGGCCTTGTGTAGTGGTTCTGGTCAGCCAATTTGAAATTTTCTGGCCAATGCACTAATTTATGCCGAGGGTTCTAGTGTTAGCCAAATTGTCAGTGCAACCACTAGAATTATTTACTCATTTCCTGCTGTGAGGTAGAATTAGGAGGAAGGCAAATTAGGCTTAACTTTAAATGGTAAAAAGAAAAACTTTATTACTAGAAACTATAAGGAAAAACAATAAAGCTCAGAATAAAACTTTTAGAATACTCATTCTCCCCACACACACACTTTTTTCACACTGACAACATACAGAAAACCATTCAGTCAGTTTACCATCTTTTAAAAAAAGGTTGTTCACCAATTCACTTGGGAGAGGAGACTTCTCTCTTCACTCTATGGAGGTCTTTATACAAGAAAGTTTTCTCATGGCCTCGATGTCACAGTGATCAGTTGGGAAAATGGAAATCTGATCACTATGCAAAAAATCCCTTCCTCTACTAATACTCTTTCCACAAGCATTATTTAGGACCATATAAGCTTATGGGGCACACTTTAAGGATTTTTAACAGTTCAAACAAAAGGTGTGTTCATTTTTGAAAACTGAAGTTTTTCTTCTTATTATTCCCTGGGGACCATCAGGGGTCTTCATCTCCTCACTCTTCAAACTTAGGGGATCACAGCCATTTCAACATCTGCTTACTCTAATACCAATGCTTCTGCTCATATCTAGAGTTAAAACATTAGTCTACCCCATCATCTCTGGATGTTACAGGGAAACAAGAGTCTTTTCTGTATAGCTTAAAAAAAGAGAAATTTCAGTCCACAGCTCTCCTCCTTCCCTCATCTGGGACCTGACTCTTCATTTTGCGTTTTCATGCGGTTTCTGTGTGTGCCTTCATCTCGGTCCTCTTCTTTCACTCAGAAGAGAGAACACAGTATCTACAAAGTATCTCATTCTGGCCAGTGAAAGAGTTCATACCTTACCCAGGCCTGCAGATGGTCACGGGATCTCTTCCGGGCCATAGCCAGGAGCTATTTTATGATGCAGAGTCTTTTCAGGAGCCGTGTTGGGCTGGGCTAGGATCTTAGCAAAGGCCCAGCCAGAAACAGCGGTGTTTTCCTTGCCTGCATTGCATTCAGGGAGGGGAAACCTGGCTCAGCCACCTCCTCCCCAGCCACAGGGGCCGGGGCGGGCAGGCCCGGCTCGGAGCTGCTCCTGGCACTCGGCCATCACTGTATCAGAGCGGGCTGGGGCAGGGGGTCCTGCCGGAGCGGCCCGGCTGTCTCTCCTCCAGGCCGTGCGGCCGCGGTGGCGGGGCAGACCTGGCCCAACCTCCCCGTCCTGGGCCGGAGGGGCACGGCGGGGCGACCCCTGCCCGGAGCTGCTGTCCGGGGTGTTAGCAGCAGCAGCAGCGGTGTTTCTGCCACACTGCGAGGGACGGAGGGACGGAGGGAGGCACGGAGGGAGGGAGGGACGGAGGGAGGGAGGGAGGGACGGAGGGAGGGAGGGATGGGGAAGCAGCAGGACCTCAGCGGCCCAAGGGGCTCCCCTCCCCAGCACCGCCCTGGGTCTGGGCCCAGCCAGGCTAGTTAGATGCTGAACAGCCAGAAATGAAAGAGCACTTTCCCAGGCTTTTTTTGTCTTTACATGAGCGTTTCACAAAGACACATAAACTTTCTCGTTGGTGTAACAATGTGTCAGTATTAAAAATCAGGCTGATTTTTTCCTTGTCAGGTCCAGAGGAGGCTGCCCAGGTTTGGGCCAGGAAATCTTTACAAATCACCACACCGTGCTTTACAGGCATACAAGTGTGTTATACCTCTCCAGTAGGACAGTTGCACATATTTGAAAACTGGCAAGGCTACCTACATCTCTCCCCATGAATTGTATAGTGGTCTCAGGCAACTATCACAGATCTAAATTTTTGTTTCCATGACAAAAATCTCAATTAGTTTTTCCAAACAAGTACTCTTAAGTCACAAAGACTTCTAACTCTTGAGTTATGGTTGAAACACTGATACTACCTGGACTTCCCTATAGCTGCACTTTTTATTGCAAAAATTCACTGTAGTTAGTACCTCCAGATGAGTTTCCAAAATTAATTTAACTAGTAACTCTACATGAACTTTCAAAATAAAGTCCCATGGATTTCAGAATTGGGTTTCATAAGAACACAACTGGTAGCTATTATTTTTAATTGGAAAAATCTTATATGATAGAGAAAATAATTCCTTCCATGGTGCCTGTCAATGCTGTGCTCCTAATGAGGCAGATTTCAATTAAAATGCAGCATGCAATTATTTTGAGTTTATGATAACTCAGTGTCCTGCATTGTTTTTGTAGTACTCATTACAGAAAAAAAGGTGGTCTTCCTTGTGTCACCAGCCAAGGAAAGAGAACTTTAGTTTTGTCTGATCTATGTGCACACTCAGTGCTTACTGAAACTATTAGCAAGTAAAAAAAAAAAGACAAAATCTTTCTAGTTTTTAGCCCTTCAAGGAACTTTCTTCCATTTAAAACTCTAAGTTGGATATCAGCAGGATCATGAAGAGCTGATATTTCTGATCATGAAGTATGGCATAGGAGGAAACTGAGTAGCTAATTATGACCCATAATGAGTCCAACTCTATATGGATTTGTTTAGTTGCAGAAAATCTGATGCATTTAGCTTTCACTGTTGATATTGAGAACATCCATCTCCAATGTACAGTGCAGGAAGCATGAGTTTTGATTGTATTCAGGAAAAGCAGCTATACTACTTTGCTTCAGCACTAGCTGTTCTCATAGTTCAGGCCTCAGAGTCAGGCATTTTTGTCAAGTGTCACTTTTATTTCCCTCATCTTTCCCTGTTTCATGGATTCATAGTTTACTACCTGCCAAAGCAACAGAGATACTCTGATTAGTCTTCCAATCTGTGCTTCAAAGTCTGCTGTTGAAGATTATATTTTTATTTCTGGAAAATGACATTTTCTGTTGAAAGTATTTAGAGTATAAAACACTATTCCTTTCTGGAATGCAAAATCTTCATGAAAAATTGAAAACAGTGACTAAAATGCTCATGGTTATAGTACTATCAATACACGATGCTGAGATAATGGAAGAAAGAGTGGTCCAGAAAGTAGGCAGGGTTGTGAGGTCTGCTTAAACATCATCTGTTACTTATTCCATTGCAATCAATCAGTTGACCAGACAGAAGGCTAATGAGATGTTAAAATAAGTATTAAATTTTGTTGCAATAAGAAAAAGGGAATTTTTTTCCACACTTCCATGATTTTTGGAAACCTACAGTCTGGGTTTAAACAAGACAGGGAGAGAGTTTCTTGGGGGGGTGGCTGCCAGGACCTTTCCTAAGAAAGAGGTACACATATTTATAATGCATTCACTTAAAAAGCTAAAATATTTTTTTTTTTGAAAATATATAATCAAAATGCAATACCATATATATGAGAATTAAACACAAGTAAAATCCTGTTTAGAATTCTGAGACATATTTAACTAAAAATAATTCAAGAAAACTATAAATCTTGGAGAATTTAAACACAAGTCATTAAGTAGATCTGTTGTCTCTAATACCTCGTAATTACGTAGAGAGGAAAGTCTGTCTTACTATGAAATCAATGCCATATTCATTTAGATAAGACAAGGAATAAAACCACAATACATAAGGCGAATGTAAATCTTCCTGCGATGATTTGCAAGTACACAAAAGTATGGCAAAATTTAAGAATATCACTCATTTTAAAAACCTTAGTATTGCATTGGAAAGAATCATAGGGTTAAATATCTTAAGATTACTTTAAAATGTCACAAAGAACAAAGTCTAATAGAAATTCTGATAAGTGTGATTATTTAATACCAATTTAGGCACTGGCAAAATGTATTAAATCTATACAGTTACACATTTAGAAGTCCATAGTTACATTTTGCTAGTACAACAAGGATATTTGAAATTCAAGTAAGAACTATAATTTAATTTCCCACTGAAAACAGCTGAATATGAAGGATCTGAACTTCTAATGAAAACTGGCCAAGACCCTTGATACTGCAAAGATATCCTCAAAAATTATTATACTTACAGATTTACTGTTGCTTATTAACTACCTGCAAAGTTTGTGTAATTACAATTTCAAAACAAGGTTACTGCCCTAATTTTGGAATAGTATGATCATTACTGATCTTTGTGAAATATGTTGTGTTAAATATACAATTTTCCTAATTTATCCACAGTTGCCTACAGCTATTCTGTGTGTTTTCTTAGATAATACTCTTTTTTTTTTTTTAATATCAGAAAAAGTCTGTGTATGTTGGGCAGAGATCTTTATACTGTCTGCATGTATAAGATGCTGCTTTTTCAACTGTTCATCATTGTCTGCCTCTGTTAAACAGAGGCGTACAAAACAGGTGTGTTTCTGGTTGCAAAAAACCTTACTTAATACCATTTTGAAGAGTGATCAGATGTCTTTCACAAAACTTACGTATTGTTGCCTTCACTGTGGCGCAGCAACCTGGTTCAGGAGCGCCACGGCAGCCAACCCCAGGCCACTCGGGCCATAAACTCACAGACACCAGTATGGTGGACAGCAAATGGCATTTATTGGTGGGTTGCATGGGGTTAAATAACTTGGGTTTGCCGCATCACTTCCTTCTGCTTGCGTCATGAACTGGGTGTTGTAGGCTAACTAAGGGGGGTTAAGTAACTTTAACTATTGAGGGGAGGGGTTCCATCTGCCCGTACAACGCAATATCTTCCGATCGCCTATCCCTAATTATCCACAACGTATTCTCCCTGGGAGAGGGCATCCACATCTCCTCTGGGTTACCTGTTCCAGTGCCTTACCACTCTTTCAGTAAAGAACCTCTTCCTACCATCTAATCCAAACCCACTCTCTTTCAGTTTAAAGTCACTACCCCTCATTCTATTATCCTATGCCTTTGTGAAAAGTCCCTCTCCAGCTCTCCTGTAGACCACCTTTAGCTTTTGGAAGGCTGCTGTAAGGTGTTTTTGGAGCCTTCTCTTTTCCAAGCTGAACATCCTAACTCTCTCAGACTCTCCATACATGAGAGGTGGTTCATACCCTCTTGATCATCTTCTTGACCCTCCTTTGGGCTTGTTCAAGAATGTCCACATCTTTCTTATGCTGGGGATTCCAGAGCTTGGCACAATGCTCCAGATAGGGCCTCACCAGTGCAGAGTAGAAGGGTAAACTTGCCTCCCTCAACCTCTTCCCACTGCTTTTGGTGCAGTCCTAAAAGGATACTGTTCACTTTCTGGGCTGTGAGTCCACACTGCCAGCTCATATTCAGTTTAATATCCACCAATACCTCAAGGGCCTTCTTCACAGGTCTGCTTTCAGTGTACTCACCCTGAGTGTATCCATGTTGGGAATTTCCCTGAGGCAGGTGCAGAATGCATTTGTCCTTATTAAACTTCATGAGGTTTGCACCAATCCACCTCACCAGCTTGTCAAGGTCCATCCCCTGTCCATGTCCTTGATAATGATGTTTAAAAAGATCTAGTCTCAATACAGGCCATTGAGGAATGCCACTTGATGCTGATCTCCACCTGGATATTGAGCTGACAACAGCGCTTTGACTTTGACCATGAAGATAATTCCTTATTCACTGAGAGGTCCACTCGTGAAATCCATATCTCCCCAATTTAGAGACAAGGATGTTGTGTGTAACAGCTTGCTAGCTGGGGCTGTGTTTGGTTTTGTGCTGAAAACAATGTTGATAACAGAGGGACTGTGTTACTGCTGAGCAGGGCCTGCACAGCATCAAGGATTTTCAGTTTTTTACCCAGCAGTAAGAAAGCTGGGGGTGCACAAGGAGTAGGAAAGATACAGCTGACGGCTGACCCCAACTGACCACAGGGACTGAATACCTTATGGCACCATGCTTTGCATATAGAGCTGAGGGGAGAAGACAGAGATGGGACATTTGGAGGGATGGTGTTTTGGTGACCCAAGTCATTGCTATGCTTGAGGAAGTTATGCTTTCATGGGGAAGGCTGAACATGGGAAGGGATTGAACAGATTTGCTTGTGTGCCCAGCGTTTGCTTAACCTATTAAACTGACTCTACCTCAACACATGCTGCCTATAGTAAAACAACTTACTGTACTCTCTGCTGTTCTTGGGAGATTTTTTCCAAATTATTTGACATTTTTCTTGGCATTTTTTAAATTTAAAAAACAGTGCCATGCTGCAATGTTCTTAAAAATATATTCAGTGGCATTTTGGATTGTCTCACAGTGTTCCTTAAAAAAAGTTATATTTTAGAAACTAAATGGAGATTAAATGTTAACCAAACCAAAACCCCAGAAGTTTAGTGACCTAATTAATGAATATTCATCTAGTGATCTCCAGAATGATATCATATACTTAACCAAGAGTTAAGGGGAAGCTACTATGAGATTCCACATCTTGCAGGTAAATATCTACATGATAATCCCTGATGAAAAAGAGCTTTTATTTTTTGAGGAGAAACCAGCATGATTACAAGAAAACTGGAGTCTGCTAAGAGGAGAAAGGAAAAGATAAGAAATGAACACTTCTTGTTTATTATTTTTCTTCTGTTTTTCTGTTTTTCTTCTCTTTCTTCTTGTTCATCTCATTTTCTCTCTTTCCCTTCTCCTCATCATTTTTCTCCTCCTTCTCCTGTTGAGCAATGCTGTCAGATAGGATATTCTAAGGCCTCTTAAATCACATTAGGCAGCCAAATATATTAGATCACTTTTTGGTAAGATGAAGACAAGAATGTAAATATTATTATTTATTTGCAGAATCAAAAACAGAGAACAATTAAATATTTCTTGGTGGTTAAATTGAGTAATGAACATATGTTACAGCACTGTAGTGGTTTGACATTAGGTGACTGCCTGGCACCCATGAAAGTTACTCACTCACCCTCCCCTGCCACAGCTGAGCAGAGGAAAGAAAAACTTAATGAAAAGTTCATAAGGTGAGATAAGAACCAGAAGAAAATCTTTCAAGGGCAAAACAGCCTCAACTTGGAACTACAAAATGAATTTATTACTGACAATATCAGAGGAGGATAATGAGAAGTAAAATAAACCCTCAAAACACCTTTTTGCATCAAAGCCCCTCCCTCCTTCCCACCAGAAGTGCAGGGTACAAAACATGGGAAGTTTGGTCCGTTCATCACCCAAAGGGTTATTCTGTGCTCAGGGAGAGGGGTCCTTCCCCTGTGACACTACCCTTCCACTTCCAGCGTGGTTCCAATATGACAAGTAGCAGCCCTTCCAAAACTGCTGCAACGTGATTTCTTCCCACAGGCACACAGCCCTCCCAAAACTGCTGCGGTGTGGCTCTCTCTTCCCACGGGGTGCAGTCCTCCAAGGACAGGCTGCTCCAGCCTGGAAGCAGGGTCCCTCTGTCCCCCGGCTCTCCCACTGGATCACAGCCTCCTCCAGGCACCCACCCGCTCCGGCATGGGCAGCTTCTCCACGGGCTGGGGTGGATCTCTGCATTCCCCGTGGATCCCATGGGCCATGGGTGGATCTCTGCATTCCCCGTGGATCCCATGGGCAGTGGGTGGATCTCTGCATTCCCCGTGGATCCCATGGGCCGTGGGTGGATCTCTGCATTCCCCCTGGATCCCATGGGCTGTGGGTGGATCTCTGCATTCCCTGTGGATCCCATGGGCTGAGGGGCACAGCTGCTTTCCCGTGGTCATCACCACAGCCTGCAGAGGAATCCCATCTCCAGTGCCTGGAGCACCTCCTGCCCCTATGTCACCACAGAGGCCTCTCACCAGCCTCTCTCATTTACCCAGTTTTGGCCAGCAGCATGTCCATCCTCAGAGCCATCAGGGATTGGCACTGCTGGACATGGTGGAAGCTTCCAGCAGCTTCTCACAGGAGCCATGTCTGTGACCCCCACTGCTAAAATCAGGCCATGCAAAACCAACAAAACCACTAATAGTCTTTTAAAAATAATAAGGTGGTTTTCTTTCACATATTCAGACAATCTTTATATGAGCTAGTGTACTGGGTTTTAATATTTTCAATTTTTTTATTACATGTCACTAATGTCTGTGATACTATAACTCAACCAACTCACCCGTTTACCAAGAGATTTGGTCAGTCCAAACTTTTAAAAAGAAAACTTTCAGGAGTACTTTCTCAAATCAGTGTGTTTTCTACTTCACTTTCAAAACTAGTCTCTCCCTTGAGGCAAAGTCTTCTGTTCCCTAATTTCTTGTCACTAACTGAAATGTGGAAATGTGGGGCATTTGTCTTGTGTCTAGTTCTTTGAAGTTGTGTTTGTTTGTTTGTGCTTTTTTTTGGTTTTTTGGGGCGTTTTTTCGTTGTTTTTTTTTTTTTGTTTTTGTTTAGCTTGGCTCAGTTTGATGTAGTGAGATGTCTCCTCTTGAACCTGACTTTCATTTATGGCCTTTAGAATCAAAATGGGCCAAAACTCTCTATTGTAATTTTTTGTTGTTGTTGTCATCTTGTTTGAATGGAACCAGGAACCATACCCTTCCCTGAAGCATGACATAAATAGCCTAAGTTATAAATTTAAGTCATTCACTATAGTCTTACAATTTAACTGTTACACAGTGGCTACTAATTACCACCTATGAGAAAATGGACATGAGGTAGTTGATATAAAAGCAAAATATTATAGATAAATTATCATCACCATTAACAGCATGCTTATTAACAGTGCTACCAAAAGACTGTTTTATGAGTATTTCAGCCATCAATAGAATTTGACCATCTTCTGTAAAAAACAAGTACAAAAAAAAAAAAGCAAGTTAATCTGATGTCTTAATGTTTCTCATTACTGTATGATGCAATTAATTTTTTCCTTCTCTAAATGTGGTGTGTGGGTGGTAGAAGACTTTTTGCCTGCCAAGGAAATGTTGATGACAAAAACTGTATATTTCTTTGCTCGGTAGACAACTAAGAGAGGTAAGGTGAATGAAGTTTCTTGGTAGAATTTATGCAGCAGATATATCCTTTAAAACTATTGATCAGGAGATTGATCCTTCTATCTATGGGCATCTTTGTCTGTTAGAAAGCAAAACTCATTATTCCATATTACTGTTATTACATCTATCCATCTTGCTTTAGTGCACAAGTCACACAGGTAAGATTCTCAAACACTTTTCTGATTTTTTTTAATATTGGTTTTAATAGTCATGAAAAGACAGTTCTAATTTTGGAACTTAAAGCTAACAGTGACCTTTCATTGTGAGGATTCTTGAATGCAATGAGCACATTTCTTGTTATTAATCCTGGGTTAGCTCTTATGTGAATTCCTCCTACTGAGATTTCCAGTAACCCAAAAACTACGACCTTATTATAAGGTTTAAATAAAATCACTGAGCTGCTTCATTAATTATAATAATTAAAACAAAATTAAAATAAGATCTTTTTAAAGTACTTATTTTGCTTCTTAAGATTCAATGATGTACAACATGAGAAGAGTTGTACTTTTTAAAACATAAATATTGGGATGCTTTTTTATATTTGTCATCCTCAGCTGCAGGGTCAAATAATGCAAAAAAAATTGACTCGTGAGTATTTTCTTGAATAACATTGACAAGATCATCTGACTTATTTCTTGAGGTCACATTAGTTGCAGTTTATAAGTGACTTGGTTGACCACTTGGAATTGATTACATGCTCACAGTTCTGAAGTCTTTCATTTGCTTAGCTACAATTATGACTTTCATGGGAAAGCCTTTTTTATTTATTCTTATTCAATATTTTTCCACTGAAAGTGGCTATTTTTGATCAATAATGTAGTAGAAATGTCACTTCATATCTTGCAAACTGGATAAAACATATGACAAATTGAATAACTAGCTGTTTTCTTGAGTGTTCTGTGAAGAACTTGGCTAAAGGAGGTCAATCTGAGAATAATAGAATGACTAGAATGACTTTGGGTTATGTTTCATGCCATATTCTCTTTGAAAACAGGTCAAAGTGAACCATATTTCATGCTTGGTCTTGACTTGCTATCAAGGCATTTTTATAGGGCTTTTGTATATTGCATTTTGCATCAATGAGATGAAATGTAACTTAGATTCATCTCCATGTATCTCAGGAATCAACATAACTTTCATTTTGAGTCTTGAAGGCTGCATGATAATAGCCAACATGGAATTACTAAGATAAAAATATATTCAAAGATCATGAAGACATTCTTGTTATTGTGGACTTTGGTGTGTAATGATGAAAGTAATAAGATTAGTGGTTATGCCAGGTCTAAATATTGAGAAAGTTGGGAGTCAAAATATACCATGGTTTCATTATTGCTATCTGCCCTCCCTGAAAAGGAATTTTAAAATTCTGTTTAAATTCTGTGGGAATTATATTTGTTTTGTAGATTAATGAAGAAAAATGGCATCATGCCTCATAAAGGGTTAAGCACTTGTTAAAGACTAAGGAAACATAGAGTCAGTAGCTGGTTCCTGTGGCAGATGAAGACCACTGATGACTTGCTGTTGCAATAGGAAGTTGTAAACTATTCTTTCTTCTCAAGAAATTGATGAAGAAATGTTAACACATGAGGAGCAGAGGAAAGGCTTGAATTTTAATGGACCCCAGAGTTAGGTCTGTACTTAAATTTAGTGTCACACAATAAAGTCTTCGGTGAGAACTAAGGACTGCAGCTTTGAATTTCTTCAATAGGCCTGCTTACCAATTTTTATGGAGGAAGAAAAATCTCATGTCTGTCATTTAATGTCAATATAAATGAATTGTTAGAATATTTTCCTTGCTTTTCAATTTGGCCACTCCTGCAAAATATTTGGATGTGTTATCTGTTTTTTTATTTAGTACCTAAACACATAACAATTTTTTATTAGACTAATTTCAATAGTGATTTTAATGTGAGGAAATCTGAGATAATTTGATTCTTTTTGCCATGTCTACTCCACAAACAAAAGCTTCTGAATGCCTTTCACATGATGACAAATCCATCACATTCACCCCCAGGCATCTATGTAGTGAAAAGAATTGCATCTCTCTGCCTGGGTTGTTTTGCATGGGATTTTCTGAGACTTGGAAACAGGAGCATCTCTGAGAAAAATGTGTCTTATATTCTTCACTAAAGAGAAAAACCTCTATGGAGAGGTTTTGTATGGCAAAATAGAGGCAACATGACTGAATCTTGAGGGGGACTCAAAAGACATGGAACAACTGAAGATAATAACTTCATTGACTAAATGAGGGGAAAACAATGTGATTTAGGTAATCAATCTCTTATTATCAAATAATGCAGAAAATTACTAAAGCAGCACAGTTTAATTAGTTCAAATATATCCATATAAAGATTGAATTTCATATTGAATGCATTATTACAAATCAGTCTGGGGAAAGTTTACCAAGAGAAAAAAAGAAACACTGTTTCTTATAAATAGTTTGCCTTTGTGTTTATGAAACAATCAACATAATTCATGCAAACATTTTCCTTTGGGGACCAATTTTTCCTTTCATTTCTCTCCAAATACACAATGTTTGTAATTTGGTATACATTATTCATGTTTATAAACATCTCATCTACATGGTGGTGACAAACAGAGATGTGATAAATTGAACTAATTCTGTGGGAGTTTTGATTTAAATTCTCCACCCCAGTGGGCATTATCACTTTAATATGATGAATAAAGCAAGAAAATAAATATTTCTTTTGTCCCAAATACAGAGAGAATTATTTCCTTTTCTCACACAAATATGGACTTTTAAATTACAATGGAACAAACCACTATTTTATTTGCAACCTAGAGCTAGCCAGAAGAGTAAGGTTAGTTATGCTTTGATGAAGTCAGTCTGGCAGAAATAAGCTGCCATCTGTCTTAGTTTGAAAGACAGATGCTTGTTAAGAAAGGCAGGAGCATTTCTTGAAATGGACAATGAAAAACCCTTTCTCTCCAAATTTTTATAATTTTGAAATTAAGAGCTCTCAGGTAAAGATATGGGAATAAGAATAACAATTCTTTACTAGGAAAAATTAAAATAGAAATACAGTATTACAGAAAAATCAAACCCAAAACAGTGACAGAGTCAGAATACAAGCTGCCAGCCCATCAGTCAGGGTGTTGGTAGCAGTCCCATTAAACGGTGACTGCAGTCCTCCTGCAGTGACAGATGTGGTTCTGTTGAAGCAGTTCTCCTGCAGAAGAGTGCAGTTCTCCTCTGAAGGTCCAGTGATGATGTGGAAGGGTCTGGTTTTCCTCTGGAATCCAGTGGAAAAAAGACTGCCCTGATTTTCAAAGCTCAGCTTTTATCTAGGGAGGAAATTCTTGGCTCCTCCCCGTTGGTGGAGCATCTCCCACTGGGATGATGTAATTTCATCAGTCACGCAGTGGGACTCAATGGCCCATTAACTGTAGATATCTTCCATGGAGGAAGGATGGGTCATGGAAAAGGTAAAGAACACTGTCCCACCTGGTTTCAACAGATGGTGATAGAATACATTTGGTCACATCCTGCTTTGCAAGCCGACACCATACATGCCAGAGAGTATTTTTTTTTTCACCTCTAATTTTTGAAGATTCTGTTCTAAATGAGATTGCAGTACAGAGTGTTTATTTTATATAATTTAGAAAACAGAAAAGAAAACAATGATATTGAAATTTCTCGTACTGCCTTATGCAGATATGTTGTGCTATTGATTAGACATAAATGCAACACCTTTTACTAAGGTGGAAAGAAAGTATGTTACCTTAAAATTATTTTTAAAAAATCTTTTAACCTAACATAATTTTCCTGCATTGTATTTAATATATAAAAATAACAAAGAAAGTGTGAAATGCTGTAATTTTTATATTAATATTTCTGCTTTGACTCTCCTAGACAATAAGAATATGAAAAGATGAAATGGAGGGCAATAAGTAGGCCAAATCGATATATGCATTATTGCACACTGTGGGAAGGAAGAAATGAGATAAATGACATCCCAAAATAATGTTGATACTTTATACTAGCATATTCCATTACCAAGTGCATATATACTTTACCAGACAGCGCTGTTTCTTCCTGGCTTGCTAGTATGTGTTTCACCTTTTAATTAATGATCAATTTAAATAAATTCAACAGAAGAACATGCATATTTGAAAGAATGCCTCTTTGAGCTCCTGCTGTGCAGGAGACGCTGCCTGACCATTGCAGGATCAAACCCACAAAGCAAACTTAATGCAGAGTTTTTACAGAAAGTGCCTACAAGTTTTCATATTAAAGATTCATTATCTGTTTGATTGACAAAATAAAGTGAGTATTAAGCAAAATTTTTATTTGTGGTGATCATTTTAACAGTATTAAACTTTTGTCAAGTGAGACATGATTGTTTGAATATTCTGCTCTTTGTATTTTCTGTGTGCTCTTACTCAACTTTTAGAGCTATGCAGCTCGGCAGGGAATTATAGGGGAAAAGGGCAATTCTTTATTTGTATTTTTTCTTAGATTCTACATATATAAGATTAAATTAATATGGTTCTAATTAACTTCTTACTGTAAGATTCCAAAGGCCAAATTCCCAAAGAATTTTTTATTCATTTTTAACCAGGTAAGAATCAATTTACAGTAGGCTGTGAAAATTGTCGGTGTACTTATCCCTTTTTTTGCTGCTGCCAGAGTTTCAGTGGGTGAAGTATCTCCCAGAACAGTTAAAACAACTCTGACCCATGCAGAAATAACACAGCCTATGGTTACAGAGTTTTGAATTAGTCACTTAAAAATAGTAATTTCTTTGCTTGCCTATTGCTTCCAAAATCTGAGAATCATTCTGTATTCCATTCAAATTCACTCACCTTCAGTAAGAGTAGTAGTTGTCTTTAAAAACGTATAAAATATGGCAAGAACTAAATACAAGTGGGGCATGCAGACAGAAGTATGAGGAAGGATTTTTTTGCCCAATTATAATTTCTAAGACTTGTTGGCAGTTCAAGGAATATACATATTCTATGAAAAAAAAAAAAGGTCAGTGAATCTGAAACAAATTATTCCAACCTACACTACCTGCAATCTGCATCCTCTTTTAATGTCCTTTAGGACTGCAACTCCTGTCAGAGGAGATGATTGTCCTGCTGTGCTCTGCACTGCTGTGGCCTCACCTCAAATCCTGGGGCAGCTTTGGGCACCACAATATTAAAAAAATATCAAGATGTTAGAGTGTCCAAAGGAGGGCCATAAGGATGGTGAAGGTTTTAAGAGGAAGTCAGATGAGGTGTGTCTGAGGGCCCTTGGTCAGTTCAGCCTGGAGGAGAGGAGTCTGCAATTTCCTCCTGAGGGGAAGAGGAGGGGCAGACACTGATTTCTTCTCTGTGGTACCCTAGTGGCAGGACCTGAGGGAACAGTCTGAGATTGTGTCCGAGGATGTTTAGATTGAATACAAAGCCCTTTACCCAGAGGATGTTTGGGCACCAGAACTTGGTCCCCAGGGCAGTGGTCATAGCTCCAAACCTGACAGATTCAGAAAGTGTTTGGACAATGCTCTCAGGCCCACGGTGTCACTCTTGGGGTATCCATCCTATGCAGGGCCATGGGTTGTACTTAATGATCTTGATGGGTCCCTTCCAACTCAACATATGCTGTGATTCTGTCACATTGTATGATTCCTGCATGCATTACAGCAAATTAATTCAGAAAGATTTTTTTTTTTTTTTAAGTACAGCTAACTAATTGCACAAATGGGTTTTCTTAGTTTGGTAAATATTTTGAACTGTAATTTTTTTACTAGTATGCTGATATTCCTCTAGACTGGATATGTATTACCAAGAACAACAACAACAAAACAGAAATTAAGGTATTCTTCAGATAGTTAAAGTGTCTGTTTTTCTATATGTTAAAACTTCATTAATTTGTAATATCTTCTGATAAGAAGAAATTGTCATCCAGATAAATGTAACAGTAGAGTCAGTTAAAAAAATCAGCTTGGAGCCCTGAAAATCTTTAAATAGTTCCCCAGAGCTTTCCAGCTCACTGTTTTGAAAGCTCAAAGGGACCATTTAATAAGTAGAAATAATCTGGTAATTAACTTCTGACCTCCTTTTCATCCCACGACCCATCATATTAGAGTATCTTTGCAAAATCTTTCACAATTCAAAAAAAATATAAAAAAATAACATTAGAAATAACCCATAGTTTATTGAACAAGTTGTGTCTAGTAAAACCTATATCAATGTCTTTGGAAGAGCTCTGAAATATTTAGAATGAGTAAATATGTGAACAAAGATAAAGATGGTGGAATACATTTTACCTCGGTGTCCTTCTTGACTTGTTGATACTTGGTCAGACTCTTTAAGCATGTCATACATTCTTTGATGAAAATGTTAAACAATTAAAAAACACGTCCTTTCAGCAGGTTAATGGTAAGCTTGGACCTGCTGCCAATCTGTGAGATTTCATAGGGGCAGATTTTTCCTGTTTTCAGATTTGTTGTTACTTTGTGTGAATTCCAGCTTCCTATTTGATGCAAAACATCAGAGCACTTTAAAAAGTGCACCTAAATGAGCATTAATATGACAGATTTAAAAATCAAGTACAATACTAAAAGAACCTTTTCTAGAAGCAAAAGAAGTACAGGAAAGATGACCAATACTGAGGAAATACTCTTCCCCATTCTTCATCTAATGTGCTAGTTACAGGTAAACTTAGTAAATTAACCAGATTTGTAAATCAAACCAAAAAGCTAGAAAAAGAAATAATAAACTCACTAGTTTAGTGAAAGAGATATAAATCAAAAGTTAATTGTATTAATAAAATTATAGTTATTTCAAGATGTCATTGCAATTTATTATTCATGATGGATTCTTTATCTGAAAAATATTTCTCATTGTTTCTCACACAACTTCTAATTCAGTCAGGTTTGCTTTAATGCTACAGCCATTTATCTCAGTCTTGGGAACTTGACACCTATGTCCAATTTACCAATGCTCTTAAGCAGGTTTACTTTACAATATGTTAAGTAAGTAAGTACAGGAAGTACTGAAGAGGTACTTGCACTTCTGATTTTGAGATTCCAGTACTTCTATTGATATCCCAAATACAGCATTGTCTTCCAAAAATCCAAAATCTGCAGGTGTAGGGAGTATTTGCTAAAATTATCAACTATAACTTCAAGTTTCTTAATGTAAGAGTGAAAAGAGTGTCAGTGGGGTCACAAAAGATATTATTTGTATATTTTGTATCACTAGCTGATCATTCATTTGCAATCTACTAGCTCTAGCAATGAAAACTGGGTTAATAAATATTCTTTGTGTGTTAGTAGCCAGATATATGATCCTATTACATTCTGTACCTTTCATTCCTCCTGGACATGTCTCTCTTGAATATCTCTCTTGAATATTTAGTGTTTCATCATTGTGCATATTTTAAGGCATCTTACCTTTTCAGCTTTTTGTTCATTGTACTGATGTATTAAAACTGGTTCTATGAAACAGAATTTCAAATCCTCTTCCAACTTCAGGTTTGAGTGATGTATTCCAACCATGGTGGGCTGAACAGGAGACGCCTGCCAACACAATATACACTGGCACAAAAAATATCTCACTAAACAGAAAACAAAGGGTGTTTAATATTTTTTTTTCTCACTACAAATGTGATTATATATTGGGACTGGTAATTAAAGAGTTTTATTTCAATCATGTATCATTTCTGCACAATTAACTCTGATAAGTGTGTCACTTTTTGAAGTTTACAGAAATATTGATTTCATTTTCAAATGGGATGTAACTGAAATAAATGTTTCTAGTTAAAAACACTGCAATTTTGGAATAATGTGGTTTCCTTCAGAAAAAGCTATTTAAGCAAGACTGACATTTACCTTACTCAGGATGATTCTGAAATATCGTGCAATTTAACTAAGAGGATCATAATTTTTCTGTTTTGACATATTCAATATTAAAAACTTGCCTTTCAGTTAGAATCAGTATTTCTTTTACATGATCATTAATTTTACGTGTTTTAGTTTGAAAATTAAAACTACAAATTAAATAAATTACTTCAGTAGTTCTGATGTTTTGAATTATATTTAAATTATAGTTCCATCCTTATTTTGTAGACCTAGACTACAGAAAATAACTTACACACCATATTTATGAATACTGAATAGCAATAGTTAGGTATACCTTAGTACAAGTGTGGCTTATCTGAGAGGAGATTCCACATTTTTAAACCTGAATATGTGACAAATGTGTCTTAAACCTTTCTCTAAATGTAAAAAAGATTCTGCTGTGCTGAGTTATACTACTTGAATATGTTTAATTTGTATAATATTTTCTAAAATCCTCTTCTTGGTGAAAAATATTTGTCTAAAAATTATGGTCAAATAGCATATGGAATTTAGCAGCCCATATTATTAAAATTTTACATGAAGGACTTAAGTAAATAAAGAATAATCTTGAAAAGTTTGAATATGAAAAAATACATCTTCTTTTCCTTCAGGAACACTTTTTATTTACTTCAGTTAAAAGGGAACTTCACACTGAACTGAACCCCTTGGTCTAATTGCTTGTTGTTATGAGAATTTGGGAATTATTCCATGGTCTGACCTTTCCTTTATACAACCAGCATCCATCTATAAATCAGTGCTGTCCTAAGATAATAGATCAATCAATGCTGTCCTGGTAATAGATTTGCTAGATAATTTTTTTTTTTACTTAAAAAAATTTGCATAAGCATTATTTCTGGAAAACAAAGAGAAAGGATGATCACTTCTTTGCCCATCTCTAACATTTTCTTCAATGATAGTTCTAATTTCAGTTTGAAGATCCAGAGTAATATAAAAACACCCATACTGTAATTGGAGCATACATTTTTCACAGAAAGGCTTTCTCTTTTATGGGTTAAAGAGACTGCACTGAATTGATATCATATTCAAAACACAATTCCTTATATAACTAGAAAAAATACAACTTTAGGAGAAATATATATACCAAAAGGAAAAAGAACCCTGATTAATTAATTACTTCTTTTTAACTCAAAAACTTTCAGCAGTAAAGATGTAACTAATTATCATTTGAAGTATCATTTAATGTATAACCACAGTTTATATATGTATAAAACAAGTAAGCATCATGTGTAAGGTGAAAACCTAGAACAATGCTTGTTAAAGAAAAGCTCCCCATTTTGATGACGTCTGCTCATATCAGACAGTTTAGTCTAGTCCAACAGGATTTTCTTTATTAATATAATTTTCATGAAAAGTACTGTACTTGAGTTTGCAACAGTTGTCTGCCCTTTTTGAATAAGAGTTTTAGATTTTTAGTGTTACCATGAAAACTGTCTTATTTACAATCAGATTTCTGAAGGCCATAAGATCATTTCTGGCTTTGGGGAAATACAAACCTCAAAAAAATACAAGGCAGTGTAAGCAAGCCTCTAAATTTTTAATTTTTTCATAAAATTTTTGTATTATTTTGTTTTAATACAAATTTGCTTAAAATTGAGCCAGATTTTCACCCTCTTGGAAATTTAATATGTGGTAGAATCCCAGACAGCTTTTATTTTCAGAGGGTGATTTTCAAAAGAGAGATATTTCAGGATGATGATGTCCCTCAAAAACAAGGGGGTTTGTAATTTTTTTTTTTTTTGATGAACACAAGGAATATCAGTATTAGCATCTTCTTGTAACTGAAATTTGCTAGGAAGATAAATGGAATTTTTTTGTGTGTATCTGACTTAGGAGCCCTCCCAAGGGAGTAATTTATCTCATTTTTTTCCTATTACTTTTCCTATTTATTTTGCTCTTCCTTTTCCTATTTTCTTCTTGTGACTGTGTCAGGACCAATATCCAAGGTACTACATGAGCCCTGTAGTGTAACATTATTGCAAGGTTTTTATTTTATATTTAGTAGTTAGTTATTTCATACTACAAAACTGTGCAACTTTATTTAGAATAAAATTTATTACTTTAATAAATCTGCGTTTGGCTATATGAAAAAGGTGCATGTATATA